>NW_022900930.1:22962253-22975095 GCF_012274545.1 Fukomys damarensis
ACTATATTAATATGATTAGAGCTGTCTGAAAGGTTCTAGTAATGTCCCCTTACCCCTTCCCTATATATTTGCACGTGAGCCATCTTTTCATGGTGTAGTTTAGTGGGATATTCTTAAACTGTTTAAAGAATCCTACTTCCTCAGAATTTAATAGCTGTTTGAGGGAGCATTACGGCAGTGTTTCTCATAACCTCCAGCTTCTGAATCCCCAAGAGGAGGGATACTGTGTGCAAAAAACTTTCTCAGGCAAATTGGCACTACAAGATGCATGGAACACTTTGAAAAACTCTGGTAAACTCTGGTTTTGGAACATAATCTCACCACCAAACCAGAGGCTGTTGCCTCGGCCTCGTTCCTATAAGAATCCTCTTCTTGTTCTATGTGGTATGCTTTTACAAATTATTTTTTCATATTTTACTTAACGTATCTTTGAATTGTCATTTCAATGTCAAAAGTCAGAATGAAACAGGTATATGTTGGAAAATACACAAATTACACTCAGTTTACACCTCAGGATTATTTACAAATTATTATGCATAGTACATTTCCCTTTCATGGCATAATATCTGCTTCCCTTATATCTGTGGTAAGACGCATCTTGGTGGAACATAACAAAGCAAAATGCAGCTGTATCACAAAACTAAAACAGTAAATCATCTACTTTAATTCTAGTTGTAAACTATATAAATACTTACCTTTAGCTACTACTTGCAATTCACTAGTTTAGCCACTTGTTGAGATCCTTAAACCAGTACTGCAAACTTGCTCCCACGTAAAGCCCTTACAGAAGTGCTATACTAAAATCCTAAACTCATGTTGGTTAACTCAAAAGGATGAAAAGTCTTGAGATTTTTAAGGGACACGAAAGTGACACTTTTTAATTTCTCAACTTCAGATAAAGTATTTCATCTACTACTGGGATGAGAAATAAAAGTAAAGATGATTTTTAATACTGTAAAAACATAAAGAAATTATTTAAATACCTTTCTTTTTCTCTTAACTGCCATGAGACAGTTTCCTTATTTTTCACTGTGCAATTAGAAAAGTGTCGAATATAAGTTCCATTAAAGGACACCTTTCGTCAAAATCATCCCAAAGTAACATTAAACTAATATAGAGGTAGAAAATACTCTATGCAATACTTACATATTGTACCATAAATAAAGCCAAAACTATTACAAAATTTTTGTTGTCAAAATTAAAGAACTCTTCAGTAACTACTTTGCTTCAGGGCTTTATAATTATTTTTCTTATTCTATGAGAATTTACTTTTTACAACTTCATGAAAAACGAACCTTTGTAACAACAAACAAAAAAATCCACAAAATGTACTCTAAAGATCATACAAGTTTCTGATCTTTGAGGGATATTACTATGTCTCAAAAAGGCACCAAAAAAGCAATAAAAGTCTATTTTAAAGGCTGGGAAATGCCACATGCTACCATTTTACATTCTTGGAAAAGCATCTTCTTTCTTCTTTATTTCTTCCCACTGAGAGTACGATTATATATTATTAAACCAAAATGTGAACACCTGGAAAGAAAACCAGCCAGCTGCTCTAACACCTGTGCTTCTATGTGGGAAGTTGCTAAGATTAGTGCGCTATATAAATAAGTTAAGGTCTCTGGTCAAAGTAATTAGATTTTGCTATCCAAACTAAGTATATAGCAAAATACTGCTATCTGAACACTGAACAGGAAAGGAAAGAAGGGAGTGAAAAAAGAAAAACATCCACATATTTAAAAAAAAAAAGCCATATGTCGAGGCTTATGTATTGGATCCTCTCTTAAAATCTATTTTTTCTTTAGCTAAATAAAAATGTAACCAATCGCGTCTTGGCCTTTTGGCTAAGATCAAGTGTACAAATGTAACCAAATGCTTTTCCAACACACAGTAAACTAAAAGAAAGATACAAGCTACTAGCTAGTTTTAGAAGAAAAACAAAAAATATTAAAAGCAGCTACGTTTACTTTAAAAACCAGCCTGAGGCAAATGTTCCTCCATGCGGGAGGAAGACTGAAGGGTATCACTGCATGGGAACATGGTGCTGAGTCACAAGGGAGAAGACAGCATTTGTTTATATCCTACTATATGCCAAAGGATTCAAAGTGCCACTTAAGATGGCAGGGTAACTTTCATCCAATAAATTTAAAATCTTAAAACAGTGCTTATGGATACACAACTATCCAAAATACCAAACAAAATACACTGCTACACTAAACATCTCCTTCAGGGTTTATGGCAGATAATGGACATGTTGTAAATTCATAAAAAAGTTGGAAACTTTGCTTTTATAATGAAAACTGCTAAATTAAGAATCCACTAGCAAGTGGGTGACCGAGGAAGTGATCTGAATAACTCAGAATTTTCTTCAGGTCAGGAATGCTGGACCTAACAGAAGGAGTATAAAGCTGTCCCAAGAAATCTTAACTTGCAAAGAGAAGCATTGAAAGACTTTTTTTTTTAATTCTTCAGATAAGAAATAGACAAGACTAATAATTCCTGTGGAGTCATGTCAATTACTGTTATATTATAATGCTGGTTAATTCCTTATAGGGTTTATAGAAACACTGATTAAGAGGCGATATCCGTCTGCATGTAGCTAGGTATCTTTTAATTAAGAAACACTAATATTTTGTTTAATAATGATAATTTAAAAACTGCAGTGATTAACCTTCTCTTGCTTAAAGTGTCTCCCAGAGAAGGATAGTAAGGAAGTATTTAAGAAATTTCTCTTTGGCTGAATGTAGTGGGCCCAGCAATGGAGAGGCTGAGGCAGAAGGATTTCCAGAGGCCAGCTTAGGCTACATAGTGAGACCTTGTCTCAAAACACACATACATACATATACATATACATACATACATGGGCATTCTCTTTAAATCTATTTGATTACTTTGGTGTCTGTCTTTCACCCTTGTACAGTATTAGTTATTATGCACACCTCTTAATAAACAGGGAGTAGACTCTGGGCTCAGTTTTCACAGGCACTATTACATAGCTAGAATATCTTAAGGTAATTTTCCATTCATAGAAAGTGATACCAATTTTGCACTTGCAAAATGATAGCTTCCTTTTCAAAATAAATTTACATAAAAATAAGTCAATTTAGAAAGCATCCAGTAATATTTTAAAATACTAGAATATGTAGAAACAGCCAAATAACTGAGACCTTTCTGTAGTTTAGAAAATTCTACTTTAATCTAGTTACCACCTACGTAAATTAAAAGCCATTATTTTAAGTAGTAAGTTTGTGACCATGAGGCTCAGATTAATGTCCAGGGACATGAATAATAGCGATGGTCAACTTAACCATATATTAAATCACTTATTTTCTACATGAACAAACTGCAGGGCAAGGACATGACCTGACCAAACTCAGACACAGATCTCTGGAATCCTGGTTTACAGCACTTGACTAAATTAAGGCTGTTTGTAGCTTCTCTAATTGATGTAGACAGATTAGGAAATCATAATAAAGGCAGTTCCAAAATAACATACATTACTTAAAATATTTTATCTTGGACAACATCAAACTGTGAATGCATGGCTCAGCAAGAGCAGAAGAGCTGTCTATCTTACTTATGGGAACTGCTCCTTATAGACTTGCTCTTCTCCATTCTACGTAGGGGGACTAAGGACAAAGCCCTCTTTGGAAGCTACCTGCTAGGTGCATAAAGAGAACCAAAGAACTGGGTCTCATGGCCCACATCTACAATCCCAGCAGGAGGCTGAGGCAGGAGGATCATTACAAGTTCTAGGCCAGTCTAGGCTAGACAGACCCTACTCAAGAAACGGGATCCAAAGATACCATTTATTTTACTGTAGAGAAATTTTGAACACAAGTTGTCTTGTGTCTCTTTTCTCCCTACCTGTATATAGACAATAGAACGAGTCATTAGCTTATATGAAGTTATGACTACGATCTTCTGCTTACCCCTAGTTTCAGTTGGCATCCCTGGACTATTCACTCACCCATGTTTGTGACACTTCACATACCCCTCTAACTCCTAGACTCACAACCATTCTTCTTCCCTTAGCTTGTCAGTGAGAAAGTGGAAGATATTAGAACAGTATGATCTCATTTCCTTAGTTCCAAATTTTCCAAGCTATGTGCATTTACCCACATGAACTCCAACAATCTTAAGTACCATTAGGTCACAAAAAACATTCGAGTCACTGTTTTGTTCCCAATACCTAAAATAATGCTTTGCAAATAGGTTTGACTATTTGAATGTAAATAAAAACACTTCTGCAAACGTTTTACACCAAAGCTTCAATGGCTATACAGTTCCTGCTGTCACTCTTTCAATTCCCTTCTGCTCACAACCTACTTCAAGCAGGCCTTCACCTCCAGAAGTTGAGCTTTGTAAAGTTAACAACATAACGGTTACTTCTCAGCACTCATCTCACTTGAACAGCGCTGAGTGAGTGGGTGTCTCCCTTCTTGTAACACTTTCATCTCCTTGATTCTGGTGTACTATTTTTCTGGTTTACTTGAGAGTTCTCAGAAGGCCTTTGCTGGTTCCTCCCTACATTGAATACTAAGTAACCCGGACCCTCTTCTCCTCTCTTCTGGATCTACTTGTTTGTTACTCAAAATGTGGGTCCCCAAATATCAGCATCACTGAGGAGCTTGTTGGAAATGCAGACTCTCAGGACCCATATTGGACCTGCTGATTTGAAATCTGCAATTGAACAAACTGAGGCAACTCAGGGACATAAACTTGAAAATCATTAATCACCTGACTTCGAACACTATTTAGACTTTCCAAATATTTACCACCTGGTCCCTCTTCTCAATGTCATACACAGGTGTTCACACTGAATTTCTAGGTATCAGAGAGGAACCTCAAATCTAAGTACAAAACAGATTTGTTTTTTTTTTTTTTTGTACCAGGGATCAAACTCAGGACATTGCACTTGCAAGGCAGGCACAGTGCTGCTGAGCTAAATCCCTAACCCCTCAAAACAGAAATCTTAAATTTTTCTCCCTCAGGCCCAAAACTCAGTCATCCTTGTCATTACCTTGCTTTCCAATTCATGGACCAAAGTCCTATTGGCTGTGTCTATAAAAATCTAAACAGATGCTACTAGACATCATTTCCATTACAACTCTAGACTAAGCCACCAGCATTTTTGATGCAAGGACTTCCGAATCTCCTAATTTTCCTGATTACCAACTATTCTTCCTACAGTAAATTTTGTATACAGTATTTAGTGATGTCTAAATGTAAAGCAGACCTTGACCAAAATCCTTAAATGGCTGGGAAATTTTCCGCTGTTTCCCAAGAAGCCTCTATTTTCTAGCCCCTTCCACACTATGTTCTAATGTGGTGCTTTAATCAAACTGACAAGCTTGTTCTATTCCTCCCAAATTGGCCTGTCTCTCCTCATTTCTGTTACTAGCTGATTACAGCCTTAGTTTCTTTAAACACTATAATTAATTCTTGTCCCCTTTCACTTTCCATTTACTGTTTTACTTTCATTTTATATACATCTGATTCTTCCACTACAATGTATAGTCCATGAGCAGGGGACTTTTCTTTCACAAAAGCATAACACTTCCAACATACTTTGTTCCTGGTGCACAAAAACACTCAAGTATTAAGTATTCAAATATTACTGGGGACAAAGTATAATCTCCCTAGATGTATCAGCACTCATATTTGCTTTAGAGCTTCACAAAGCTGACTTTTTCCTTTGGAGAGATGTTGAGACAGGATCTTGCTACGTAGTTCAGGCTGATCCTCCTGCCTCAGCCCTCCAAGTGCTGGTTATAGTCATATACCACCACACCTGGCAGAGTTGCCCAAATTTGGATGTTGAGAATCCATCAACCATTTTCAATAGGCTATAATTTTCGAAACTGGGCAGTCGTTCCAAAACGTCTCTGTACTTTAGAATGAGGATCATTAAAAAATATTAATGTTTAAGCCCCATTCCAAATGAATTAGATAACAATTACTTGGGTCGAGACTGAGGTATCAAGTGTTTTCTGAAGCTCTAAAGGTAATGCCAATGTAAGTCATGTTTGGGAACTACTGAGATGTAGTTTGAGTTAGCACCCATGAGATGAAATAGAATTATGAAATCTCGAATATTAAACAAAAGAAGTCCCAGTCATGTTATATAAACCTAGGACTTCTATTTCCCATGTGGTATGTAGACAACTAAAATAAAAATTCATAAAAATAACTTAAATATTAGGTCTTAGAGAAAACACATCTTTCTTGATTTTCTACGTTTGTTTTCCTAAGTCTAACCTAAACTTGGGTACTTTTATTAGGAAGTTTACTCTCCCCCCGCAAGATATGGAGGCAATTTATATACAAAAACGTAGTGACTTCTATATAAGTCATATCTGAAGGCTTTTAGGGCTTTCCTCAAATTGGTATTAAGTGCCAGTTAAATGTTGTCAGCTCCATTCTGTTAACAAGGTCATAATCACTTAAAACAAAATGCTGTATCCTCCAGAGAAGGGTTTCTTAAGCCAAGTATGGTGACGCACACCCGTAATCCCAGCACTCAGGAGGTTGAGGAAGGAAAATCGCTGTTGAGTTCCAGAGCTGAGGCAGGAGGTTTGCTGTGAGTTCCAGGTCAGTCTCAACTACATAGTGAGACCCTATCTCAAACAAAAAAAGGGGGGAGTCTTTAAAACTCAACAAAGGTAGAGTAAAATAATTTATTACTCAATGCTAATATTTCTGAAGAAGTAATATATCCAACTGACTCTAGGAATCAATTAAAATAACCTTAGGAAATAAACTAGCTGAATATTGTACATATATTCATCTCTAAGCTCATCTTTAAACTCTTTATCTCACAATGGAGAAAACATTAACGAAAAAGTCATTTAATTATTAAAATCCAATGCTATGCAAACTAAAGACCTCAAAAAGACTTTGGAGATATATAAGCCAATTCATTTTATAGGATAATGACCTGACACTCAGACAAGGTGAAATGTCACACCCGAAAGTCACACAGGAGAGCCAGGAGAGAAAAAACAATTTTTTTCCCAAACAAGCAGACAGGACTTTTCCAATGTTAATAATTAAAAAATCGAGATCATTAGATTAGGAAGAAATGAGGAATAAAAAGTCTGTTATACATAGAGTTAAAGGACTAATCTGCTGACTCCCCAAAACCAGAAAGTGCTCCAAACATACGGACATTTATCCATCAAGATGCTTATCCTTAAAACACTAGAATCTTGGAAAATTCAATTTACAAATACATTATTAAATCATTGTTATAGTGAAATTAGTTCATTAAACATGAAAAACATCAAACAGCACTAATACCAGAAAGTTAAGAAGATAAATACGCTATTATTTAAAATAATGTATAATCACTGATTGGGACAGAAATGAATCATATCCCCTAGTAGAACTTTTTAAAGCAACTGTTTGACCTAAAGGCAGTATTTTAAAGATCAGTATATGTCCTTTTTCCACCGAGAGGCCTGCAGCTAAGCATCCCATCAGTGAGTGACATGAAAAAGATGAAGATGCATGAAAATCGATCAGCCTTAAACCATGATACTATATAAAATAAATTTTGCCAATATTAAGTCAATGGCAGCATTTTGGTGTCCTAACTACTCTTACCTGTCCCAATTTAAACCCAAAATAACTCCCTTAATAAACACTAAATTAAATGTATGTATTTTGAGGAAGCAGCAAGGCATTTACAAATGGTGTACTAACAGTGTATCAAAATGCTACTAAGGAAAATACAGCAGCAAATACTCTAGTAAGAGCACGTTATTCCACATGGAATCCCAAATAATTCTATCTCTAGTTTCTCAAAATTCTGGAAGACTAGAGATTAACAAGCGTATGTATAAAAAGGACTAGGGAAAAAGAAGCTCTTAATAGTGGTCACATTTTAAATTACCCAAGATAACTTGATGTTTATAGAGAAATACAAGTACACCTAAATTTTTTAAGTACACAGAACCAAACTTCTAGCAAAATGTTTGTGTTTACCCAAAAAGTAGTACTGAAGTTTTAAGCAGAAATGAAATAGGCATGGTTTGTGAAGTTTTTATAATGTTCACACTCCTCTTTCCCTATTCCCTGTTCCTTTCATCAGGTGATCTGAAGATTACCTGGTTTAAAATATTTGGTAATTCAGTGCAGAAAATTAAGGTCACAGACAAAGAACAACAACTTTTAATACACCATTAATACTAATGATTAAAAATTATTGCATAGTCTTATGCATTTATCCTAAAACATTTTCTGAAAGTAAATGAATTATATAAAAGACAACCCTTTAAAATATGGATGGCCTTTACTACCTCGATCTTCTCTCTTTTTTTGTCTTTTCAGTACTTTTGTCCATTGTTTTTTCATTATCTCCCCTGCATTTTGGGCAATACCATTTCCCCTTTGGTTTATATGTAAGTGAAACACATGAAAAGTGAAACCATTCAATTGGACACTGTTCATTGTCACATCCTATCATTTCCCCATAAGACACTTGGTTACATAAACAGTACGTAGGTTCATTGGGATCTATTGCAAACTCAACAGGTGAAGCTTCTCTTTCTTGCTTAGCCTTAGAACGTTTCTTTTTCTTGGCTGACTTGGATTTCTTTTCTTTAGGTGGCTGATCATCACAGTCTTCAATCCCATTTGTCATGTGACATAAATCACGGCTTTCACTGGTTCGCTGTCGGCGAGGTCTTCTCGAAGATCTTTCTGGTTGGCTAGAATCCATCTTTGCCTTATCTGAGGCTCGTTCACTTTCAGCAGGATCTTGAAGACACTGTGAATGCAATTCCATTTGTCTTGCTCGATTTTCTACCAATTCAAGCATTTGTGTGACAATCTGAATTTTCTCATCTCCCAATTCTTGACTATTTATCAGTGCTCTCTGGAGATGCTGCTGTAGGCGTTTTTTCTGGTTTGAATCATCTTCTTTCTTATATTTTTCATAGACATCATCAATTTCCTTTAATGTTTCTAAAAAAGGAAAAGGAAAATGAGACTATTTTGTGCATTAACATACACAATTTAGAACATATACAAGTTAGAACTATCCCAAAGCTTGAAATCACACTCCTTCAGTAAGTACACATTAAAACTATATTCCCCAGGGGCCGGGGATTTAGCTCAGTGGTTCCACCACCTGCCTCGAAAGCGGTCCTGAGTTCAATCCCCAGTATAAAAAAAAGAAAAAAAGAAAAAAAATTCCCCATAGAAAGACCACATTATCCAATATAAAAGTATTTTAGAAGTAAACTAATGCAAAAACATGAAACATTAATATTACTAACCCATATTAAAAAGGATGAGATATGTAGCAAATAATCAGAAGTATTTTACACAAGAAGAATACTGCCAGGCCAGGGACTTAGCTCAGTGGTTTCGCCGCCTGCCTTGCAAACTCAAGGGCCTGAGTTTGATCCCCAGTATAGGAAAAAAAAAAACCAAAACCTGCATTCCACATTAAATCTACCTTGTATCTCATCACCTATACCTCATTTGAACTTCAAAACAACCCTATATATACAATTTAGATGTTAGACTCCAGCTATAACATTTGAAAAGGTTCCGGGACAAAGCTATACATTACTCTCAACTGTGCTTCTAGAATTTACTGTTCAATCAATGACTTGCTACATGACTTTAGAGATTGATACATTTAATTTCACATCATAACCTTTAACATCTTTTTGTGAGATTAGTTTTTAATAGATTCATTCTTAAAGTAGACATCAGCAACTTCTAGCCTCCCATTTCTTAGTTTTAATGGTTCCTTTATTTTAGTATCATATGAGAAATTCTGAAAATCAAACTATTTCTAAAGTACGTTCATTGCTTTTGGCATCAACTGACCAGGCAACAACAAAATTACAGTAGTCAGCACTGGATGATTTTGCCTTTGTAGATAATTCAGCAGTTGGCTCCAAGATTTCAGAATTGCTTATTTAGTTATATAGCAAGTGGGACACTTATTTGCATCAAATAAAAACAACTAAGTTACTAGAAAGCATACAAAAATCTGAAAATACAGTTTCAAATGTCACCAAAAATTTATTCAAGACTACTTTTTATTCAAATCTTTTCTATTTCTTATATGTTATCTGAAAGAATTCTGTACTATTAGAGGTAGAAAAATAAACATCAACTCAAATTTATTACATCACATGGCATACCACAGTTTTATATTGCATTACCATTGCATGCCATAGCAATGTCTTGTATTCCAATATTATATTAATCTAAAGAATAGAAATGTTAAGTGAAATATATATACTGGCACTATCTGCAAGTAAGGTAATATAAAGGAAATATTTAACACAGATTAGCTCCACCTTAAAATTGCAGGTATTTTAATTCTTTGTGATAGACAACTGCCTAACATAGAATACATCACTAACGTGCTGCCACAGTGGAGGGTAGTCATATTTGCAATAATATTTTTGAACAAAGTTCGTATCTACCCCATTTTCTCAGCTAGGTATATAAGTAGATTTCCTGAGAACCTACTTTTCCTACAGGAAAGTAAGGAAATTAGACACTTTCCTGTCAGACACAAAAATATTTTTTGAGGATTAAAAATATCATTCAAATATTCTGTATCTAATAATCGAGTTAATTATATATCATACTTGCACACTGATACTGTACATGAGATTAAAATTCACATTTTTAAGACATATCGGTTATATAGTAAGAAAGGAAATTAACATTTACTCAGCCTCCTCTATGTGATAGTTTTTCTCAATCATAGCAAATGCACAAAGTCGTGATTGGTTCTACATGTTAAGAAAATAAAATTCAAGAAGTAAAACCTTCAGACTTTAACACTGCTAGATCTGTATATCTGACTTCACAATTTAAGCACTTTCTCTAGGATGTATAAAAAGCACTTTAAGGATTAGGTTTTAGTTCAAAGATTATTTACATAAGAAATAATGAATGAGAACTCTGGAGCAAAAATAAGTTATTTAATAACCACATTCCAAAATAACTACATCAACTTTAAAATGTTTTCTCTTTTTGATGAGTTCTTCATAATTTCTTATAGTGTCTCAAATAGGTGGGAGGAAATTTATTGCCCATATAATTTATATCACTAACAGCTGTTATAAGCATTAGATCCCAAACCAGAAGATACTTAAAAACTATTCCCAAAAAAATCAAATCTGAATTAAGAACACAAAATTATATAAAGCTAATAAAAACAATTGTGAAAGGTGAACTTAATAACCATGTGCATAAAGTGAAAACAAGATCATTGTTTTTGTATAAATCTTAAAACTAATCACAATCTTAAGAGCTTTTAGATACCTCCAATCTTGTAAAACCTACTACTCACGTTATCAAAGTAATTCAGGACAATTTCAGATGATCAGAAGCGTATTTCCCTCTCAACAAATTATAGTGTTCCCCTCCAACCCAAAGCAGAGTAACTTTCGTGAAGGTACACATATGCCATTTAAGAAATGTAAAAATATGTATGCTTTATAAACAGTGTTATCTGATAAACGAAATATATTCAATATCTAATTCTTAAGCACATATCTCATTTTAGGTTACCATTCACATATGTGCTCCATATCTGTAGAATGTAACACTGGACTGCTAGTATTTTAAAAACCAAAAGTAAGGAGGTAACTGATTTAGCTCAGTGGTTCAGGCACCTGCCTCGCCAGCGCACGCACCCAAGTTCCATCCCCGGTACCAAAAACAAACAAACAACAACAAAAGGATGGAAGAAATAAGGAAGGGAAGGAAAAAAGTTTACCTATGTATTGTGAGAACATGGATGTATTCTTGAAATAGCTGGCTTTAGAACAAAATATTCTCCAACCAATTAACAAAGTTAAACATTGCAAATTATATCTAGTTTTTGCTTCATATATTCTGGACCTGTGGCAGCGACTGGCATACAGTAAGGAATTAGTATTCTATTTTCCCAAACAAAGATTAGCCCTATCACTCAGATGGGTTCAGAAAACAAGTTTACAGACTGAAAAAGAGACACCCAAGTGCTCCAACATGCTATGGGCCAGAAAATGTCATCCCAGAGGCGATTCCTTAAGTCACAAAATTAGTGGTGTGTCTAGTAAAAGACAATGGATCCAAGAAGTTCTCTTTAATGTCCGTATGGTTATCTCCACATTACATCTAAGGTCTGTTCCTTGATTAGGGTTGTTAAACGAAAAACGTCACATTTAAACTTCTGTCCTAGTAGCAAGTAAAAGGTGGATGATAAGCGACACTCACAGATACAAAGGTTCCCCATCCTGACTTTCTTTGCCCACAAAGGGTGAATCTGACCTCATTATTTAAACTTGGTGGTGGAGAAACACAGAGGTAAAGGGACGCCAGGCGGTTGCCCAGTCAACCAACCCACTTCCTCCTGGGACCCGGAAGTGACACAAGGCCAGGAGTCTTATACTGAGCCCGGGTCAGCGACTGACCCCCGCCTCCGTCTTGGTTCACTGAGTGGGAAAGACTCGAAACATCACAACAAATACAATACAATGCAAACTCGAACACTTGATTCTGCTAGGGCCCAACCAACGCCACGATCAGGCGAGCTCCCCCCGAGTCAGGTGGTGCGGTCCACGGAAACCTTTCCAGCAACCGATCAGCCATTTTCGAGGCCAGCGGGAGCGCCCCGCCCACGTCTACGTCACGACCGCAGGCCCCGCCCCGGGACCTTCCCCGCCACACACCCCCTCTCCACCTCCCGCTGGGGGGACCTCTCCCCTTTAAGCACTCGGCTGAGGGAGCCAAGGAAGGGCTGAGGCGCCCGGGAGCCCGGAACTTTCCCCGGGGCGAGAGAGAAGAACTGACTGTTCCACTCCGGAGCCCCC
>NW_022900930.1:22975845-22976586 GCF_012274545.1 Fukomys damarensis
CCCCCCCCCCCAAGGCACCCCTCCCCCCCCGCCCCCGCGGTAACAAGCCAGGGGCGGGGCGAGATCAGGGCTCCCTCCGAGCCCCCTCCCTCCTCAGGACGAGAGCAGCGGGGATCCCTTGGCCGAGCAGGCGCTGGGGACCCGGACGTTGACACTTCCTGCCCCCGCGAGGTCCCCAGATGCTACCAAGGCCGTCTGGTCACTCGGATCCCCATGACAAGCCCCTACTGCTCCTTCTCCCGGTCGCCCTCCTAGTCTGTCGGAGAGTAGCTCACTGGACCGCCCCCCGCCCCTTCGCCTGCGGCCGCGTCTGCGCCTGCGCAGGATTCACTCCTAATAAGGCCTGGGCCCCGCCCCTACCGCGGGACCGAAGGGTTCGCATTCTCCCGCCTTCCCTCCGCCACCCGGGCGATTGGTCGGTCAGCGCTGGGCTAGGGGAGGGTGCGGAGGGCGGTCAAACGGCAGGCTGCGCCCCGCCCCTCCTTAAAGGGGAAGCCGGGCCGAGCCGCCTCTGCCAAAAATCTGAATGGGACCTGAAAGGAAAGGTGGCGGATTTCCTGCTTCTGCCCTTCCCACAGGGTGGGGGCCTTTTGGCCCGGCTCTCTCCGCCCGGATTACCGACTCTTTCTCCACCAGGCGGATCAAGTGCGGCCCCTCGCGTGCCTTAAAAGGAGCTGCTGGCTGCCACTTTTGGCCCCAAGCAAGGAGTGAGGCCCGAGGGAACTACGCCGCCCGGCGTGC
>NW_022900930.1:22976672-22991347 GCF_012274545.1 Fukomys damarensis
GCTCCCCCAGCACCGGGGCTGACCGGGGAGGTAGGCGGCGCACTCTCTCTGGCTCTGCGCTTTCTGTCTTTAGTCCGCCCAGCCTTTTCTGGTGTCAGGGTGGCTTGCAGAGTCTGTCCATCTTGCCCTTCTCGCGAATCTGTTTAAGGAGAAGGGGATGCAAGGCTGCATCCACAGACGCCTCCACACCCAAGACCTTCGTGATTAGGGTTCGGCATATGCAAGCATCAGCCTTGTGGGCTTACAGGAATGTGGGTACACTACGACCTTTACTTGTCTCTTTTACCCAATTTTGTCCTGGCACTAAAGATTGGAAAGAGTAGAGGGATAATGGAGATGGGAGTGAAAACCTAACCCTCAGTCAGGCCCACAGCCGTCCTTAATATACGTGAGCGACGATCAGGGTTTAATTTCTGTGTAGCAGAAATAAAATGCCAAGCAGAGGAGCTGAGTTTAATTACGAGCTAGACTTTCGGTATATATTATGTGTGTTTTAGAAAGAAATGGGTATAAACAGAACGAATGCACAGATAATTTGAATAGAATGCCCATGTAAACAAGTCCTATTGTGAGCAGCATCTTTTTAGTTTAAAAGAAAGTGAGTGATAAATTTGGGGTTTATGTCCGGTTTGCAGTCGTGCAGCACCTGTAGCGCAACCTACTCAGCACTATTGAAACAGCTGTAGTAAGTAGCCCTTAACAGGCCAAGAGGAAACTAGATCTTGTTCTAGAGGAAAGTTCACAATTTCAAACTAAAGGCATCCCAGGTAATTTGATGTCTTGAGAACAACAGCAGTGTTTCAGAGGACTCAAAGGTCGTTCGTGTTAGTGTCTTGTGACACCGAGGTTTTGACCTCTTGAATATTGAGTCAACCCGGCAGCACTGGTGTATTGTATTTGTGAGAGCCGTTTGTTGATTTTATTGTTGTCATTCTTCAGATCTGTCAAATTCAGCAGCTATGTCTTGTCAAAAAGCAGTCACTGAGTTCTGGTTTTTATTTTAACTACTAGTTTTATTTCCTTACTAGTTCGAATCAGCTATTCACTACTGAAGAACTAAAATAATGAAAAATGCCTTGTTACTGACTCAGGTTAGCCACTGAATCCCCCTATAAATTTTATTTAGCCTGATAAGTGATCAGCAGGCAGATGACATTTAGAAACTGAGAAAAGGCAATAATGCAGAATGCCTAGAGTACTCCCTCCAGGAGCCTCAGCAAGATAAAAAGAAAGGTGAGTATGGGGTATACCTTTTAGAGCATTTTCACCTTTAGTAATTCTTTAGAATAGGTTGAAAGAAACAAAAAAAAAGTCAAATAATAACATTTCATCTGGTACAGGTATAACCCTACAAAACATTTAAATATATTGTATATATATGAACTGTTTCAGATTAAAGGCGATTCTAAACGCTTATTTGGGGGCATCAGTACTTATCTTTTTCAGGGTTGCTTTCTGAATGGAAAATATATTAAAAGAACAAATAAGTTGCTTTTTTGCTTTATTCACAGGATTAAATATTATCAATCAATTTCTATGTTGTTGACAGTTGATAATTTTTATATTTTGCATTTAGAAGCATCAAGAAACCCAGTTTGAAGAGTCCCCAAATTATCAGTTAAATGACTACTGAGAAGAAAAGAACATTGATAATTTTTAAAAAATACCCACAGTATCATTATCCGAGTCCCACAATTTTCTTACTGCCGTTTAATATTCAGCCTGATCTTTTTACATTTGGTTTGACAGGATCCAGACAAGTGCCACACATTTCATCTGCTTAGTAAGGTGTTTTCTAAATCAGTAAGAAGCAATTATTCCTTATTTGATTCAGTGAAATAGATAGAAATTTTTTTCTAAAGAGATAGTTGGACTGTTGAAAAGCACTATTATAAATATGGAGAAATTAAAAGTCAATTCATTAAAAGGTCACCAACTGAGAGCCTACTGTAGAAATTGTTAATGTAAGTAAATCCTTAATATAGGAGCTTGAAGTAATTTAGAATGTAATTTGTTCTAGAAGGTCCAGTGAAAATTTTTAAATTATCTTGAAAAAACATCTTTTGTTTTGAAAGAAAACACAATAATAAGCATGCCATGGATTTGCCACCTATGGTCTATATATCTACTGAGCTCACTTTTAAAGCATTTTAATTGCTTTATTATATAAGTATAGTTAATACACACTAGTTAATTAAAAATAAAGTTAAAAAGATATATAAAAATCACCACAGGTTATAAATAACTTCTCAGTGTCTAAGCATACCTACGCAAGATATAATTCCATTCTAACAGTGTTTTGCTTTTAAGAAAACACTTAAAAAAAAAAAAAACACTTTGCCAGGTCTAAGGACATGTAGGAAAATATCAGATACTCTAGACTGAATATTAGAAATCTAAGCAATGGCAATCTATATGTGTACTTTATATGATAAAAGGCATAGATTTAAAATTGGTTTATACAGTTTATCCTACTACTTTGGGTTATAGTACTGTTCAGCGTTTAGAATAGTGACTAACTGCAAAAAAATGATCCTAAAACATTTTAGTGAAGGGACTGTGAATGACTAGCACTGTTGTCAGGAGGAAATTTGGTATAATTAAATATAATATTCCCATAACCAAGAAAAAAAAAGCAAACATATTATCCCCTTGGTTATTACAGAGAGAAAAAATAACACATATGGTATATTATTTGCATAATGCTGACCAGAAAAACATTCAATTTTCCCTAGATGGTTACCATAGTTACTAGAGCCGTTTATAACATCAAGAGAGGGAACTAGGTCACAGTATTGAAGGAGTTTGAATTATGCAACTGTGTTCCCTAAAAGCAGGGGAAAGGTTTAAAACTTAGGGAAAAGAGATTCATGTAAAACATTCAAAAATTGAAATTCTGGTCTAATTTTCCAGTGAAACTTAAAAATTTGTCCAAAATTAAATAGTTGATACAGTAAATACAACCTACACAAATAATATAATAGCTAGATTGATAAATGTGATTTTTTAAAAAAAGATTCCAGTGCATTCTTTCCTTACAGATAGCCTTTGATCCTAGAGGGCTGTCTTACCTTAAATGTTTTACAGATAACCAGTAAAAACAATTACCTGAAATCTGTGAGTAACTGAAACTTTGACCTCTTACCTTTTTGAAAGGTTTTGAGATAAAACTTAATACTTGCCTGTTTTAGATGCTACTCTTCCTTTGTTGTAGCGTGGCTTTTCTATTATTTTCGACAAATTGGAATAGAAAATATTCTGTAGGCAGGGAATGTGTTGAAAGCCATGGTCGCACAACCTTCACCCTTTCTTTAAACGATGGTACATGTATTTTTTTTTTCTTTTCACTAAGAACCTCACAAAAAAGATGTTTTTGTTCAGGAAGGATGTCTGTTATACTAGTGCTCCATAAATAGAAGTTCAGTAAAGAAAAAAATGCATCTCGGGTCATACAGTTTCTGATGGTTGTTCTTCATATCATGATCACAGTAGAAGACTCGTGACTATTTTAATGCTAAGGTAATCAGAGACCAAAAATTCCCCAAAGGAGAGGGAGCGAAGGCAACAGGCAGCCTAAGTAGGGCATTTAACCCTCAGAAGAATAGAATACTTTGTTGTGTGGGGAGGATACTGGGGATTGAACCCAGGGAAGTTCTACTACTAAGCTACATCCCCAGCCCTTTTTATTTTTCATTTTGAGATAGAGTGTCACTATCACTGAGTTGCCCAGGTAGGACTCTTTAAATTGCCATCCTTTGCCTCAGCCTGTCTTAGTGCTGGGATTACAAGCGTGGTCCAAAGTGCTTGGCCAAGGGTTGCTATTACAGATCACCTTCAGATCAACTTTTCTACAGGTGATAATGTTAGGACCCTGAGAAGTAACTTGCCCAGCATCACAGAGCAATATATGACTTAAATATACACCTAAAAAATTCAAGAGTAAAACAAAAATTAATTTTATTTTCTGGCTGATAATCATTTATTGAAAAGAAGAAAAGTGCTCATAGAAAATTAAGATCTTGGGACATTATAAAATAATTTTTTTTCTGTGAAGTCTTCCAGCAAATTTAACAAAATTCCTCTAAAGGAAAATTAGAATTTTCTTAAAAACAAGAATGTTGAAAATAATCCCCAAATCCAAAACACTAGAAATCATGTATTTTTTAAACTGTTACAAGGGCTAATGCCTTGTGCTTTCAACACTGAAAAATAGGCTTTTAAAAATGAAACTAATGCTACAGGCCAGGAGCTCTTTGCTAAATCTTTTGATTCTTTTAAATGATTCTCCTTGAGGGGTTGGAAGTGTAGCTTAGTGGTAGAGTACATGCTTAGTATGTAGGAGGTCCCGAGTGCACTCTCCAGCACTGAAAAAGTAAAAAAGTAAAGAAATTGTTCTAATTGATTATTTAATGAGGCTTTATTGGAGCTACTGCTACAGTGATTGCTCGTGACGTGTTTAATTTAATCCAACATTTTGGTGACTATTGATTTATCTTTCATGGGTAATAGATTTAAGAATATTGCTTTTTCTAAGTTATTTCCATAAATTGACATTCTCTAACTTCTATACATAAAGCCAGTACAGTATATCTCATTTACACATGTGTATGTTTCTGGAAAATTATGTTTAAATCTTATTTTGCTACATCAAGTAATTTTAAAAGTATAAATTCTATAAAATAAGGAGATTTTAGCCAGGTGTGGTGGCGCACGCCTGTAATCCCGGCACTCAGGAGGCTGAGGCAGGAGGATTGCTGTGAGTTGGAGACCAGCCTGGGCTAGAGAGTGAGTTCCAGGTCAGTCTCAACTACATAGTAAGACCCTGTCTCAAAAAAAAAACCCCAAAATAAATAAATAAATAAAGTAAGGAGATTTTACAAGATTGCAGTTGCTAATCATGAATCATGAGTCCATCTTTAAATGGAATATTTTGCATTTTGCAAAAATATTAACTTTTCCATGAAAATATGGCATCATCTTTTATTATTGTTTACAAAAGTCAGCAGAGAGAAAGGGAGACATCTGAGAGAGAGAGTGCAATTACTACTATTGTTAGAATTTTGAGCCATACTGTACTTGGTATCTGTGATTTCTGTCATGAAGTATGACCTGCATCCAACCTTTTAGAAATGAATGCTCAAACTGCAACCCAAAATCCACTTGTTTATTGCAAAATGCCAACACTGCAATTAAAACTGAATACTGAGGTTTTAATTTAGAAAAAACAGCTCATACATCTTTTGTATTAAAAACACACATGGCATAGGTTGGACACCATTGGTCTAGTACATTACTTGCAAAACAACAAGTTACATTTTTAGCCACAAAACCAATTATCATCACAGCTGTGTTCTGGAGAGGACTATCTGCTATTGTAGGTACTATTCATCATTGTTGCTTACCCTTCTTCCCAAACTTTGTTGCCTATTTTGCAATGTTGGTCATACTGTTGCATTGTGATCAGTTTGGAAATGATGCTTTCAATTTCCTTTTACTGCATCAGAACAATTTCCTGCTTACTAATAGGATGTTTTGACTTTATTTTAATATGCCTTATACAAATATTCAAGCACAGATTCTTCAGTTGAATACTGTATATATAAGGGGCAAGTTGTTCAATTGATTGCACATTCTTGAGCAGTTTAAGGGAAGATGTATGTTACCTTTTTCCCATTCGCAGTAGCCCTTGAGTTGATTAAGAGTTATTTTAATATTTGTAGGAACTTACTTGAGTATTTTATGTTAAAGTGGGAAAATTTGATAATTTTTATGAAACATGTTTAAAATTTTATATTTAGTTTTGTATTATGTGTTAATGCTGTAACTTCTGCCTACAACCTCAGAATGGGACCTAGGAAATAGAACTACTCAAGGAATTCTTTTCTAAAGTCTTTTATTGAGTTGTGGTCTCTATAGGAGTAAAGTTTGACATAAATATGTAACAACAAAGAGGAATCAACACAGCAGTTGAGAAAGGAAAAGACTGGTACAAGACCTCAGATGTCATAAAACAAATTAAAAATAAGGCACAGGGAATGGCTATTACTGTATTTTTGTTTCATGGCCCAGGGACCACAAAGAAATTGGGTGTATTTTACAATTTGAAAACCTGTGCCAGGAATTTAGCTCAGTGGCACTGTGCCTGCCTTGCAAGCACAAGGTCCTGAGTTTGATCCTTGGTACTGTGGGGTTGGGGGGACCCCTACAATTTGAAAGATAAAATGTATTTAACAATAAAATATATATTGGTAAATATATGTAGTGCAAAGGAAAACAAAAAATGGTGATTTGAGTGTTTACAATCATTAACATATAGAGAGTTCTTTTTCAGAAAATTATTCTGTGTGTTGTAAAATGTTTTCTAGGAGAAAATGGGAGTGGCAACTCTGCTGCAATGAATAATGGCCTATGGAGCTAGAAAGTAAAACAAGAAAGCTTCAGTTAACAGGGATATGAGGTCATATGGAAAGGAGATAGATTTTGGAAAATTTTGGAGGTAATGTCAATTGGGTTTAGTGACGATAATTAAGGATGGGGAAGAAATGATGTCATCTTAAGGTTTTTGGCTTGAACCACAGGTAGATGGTGGCTATATTATATGAAATAGAAAATCCAGGAGGCAAAGGAGATTGGTAAGTTTTACACATTTAAATTGTACAAAGATGATAAACCCTGTAGTTTTACAATTTCAAGCTCTGTTCATTGTTGGCCTCCACTTCCAAATATCGTAAACTGTTGCTTCTAATTTATAGCCTTTTTGCTTGTGAGGAATAGCCAGCTGTAGACATTGGAAGGTGGGATATGTCCAGAAGAATAGAGAGATTAAAGGAAATAATTTAGAGATAAAGTCACCTTAAGTTATCTTCTCACATGCCTAGGCTTAACTTTATATTATTCCTGTTAGTAAGATAGGAAATAGTAATAGGTGATAATCAAGGATATACAAATGTTTGTGAAGTGTTAATGTAGCAGGTCTACTTGCTTATTTATTGGATGTCTCCAGGGGACTACCTTTAACCTTGGCCAACCTTGGAACACAGTCCTTAGAATGTCCTTTGTGTTGATGATGATTTTGTTACATACACCTGGAGCAGTAGCTATTCCATACTGGTCTGAGTTGGCTTTATACAAACATTAAGATCGATAGTATGCACCTGGTTTTACTGCTATGTCCTGAGTTTTGGTGGCCATCTCTGACTACATACAGAATGTGCATGTATGAGTGAGGCTCCCTACAAAATCAATGGACTCTAAGGCTCTGCTGGGCTCTGTGAGCAGGGATATGTCACATAAGTCTATAGTGTGTTCCTAGGGAAAAAGAATTCCCATGTGGCTCTGGACAAAGGACATAGGAAGCCTATGTTGGCTCTCCTGGACCCTAGAGATCTTTTTCCTGTTGCTTTTGTTCTGAATCCTTTGCTGTAATAAATCTTGGCTATGTATATAACCTGCTATTTAGTCTTTTGAGTCCATCTAGGATCACCAAAGGAAAGAACTGTATATGTATATGTATATATATTACTATATATATATAGTTTTATATATATATATAGTACTAAAGAAATTTAAAACCCAATTTGTCCACCTTAATCTTGACTAGATTCACTGAAAAAAAGAATAATCAACATATATGAGTATGTGCTACATGTGGTTTAAAGTAACAGTTTTTATCTGTGTCCAGGAGACATTTGAAGTCTCAGCAGGGACATAGAACTCATATTGGGAAAATACTTGTGGACATTAGTGTAAGTAAAAGCACTGCCAGTAAATGAAGAAGGAAGGCAGAATTAAGAGAGAATAAAATTAGAGGAGTTAAGCAAGGTTAATGAAAGTTAGTGGGTATTTAAAGGAAATATAGGAATACATTTAAATTACTTTCATTTTCCCCCTGTATGTTTTAGCAGTATATAAAAAATATAGAATTAAAATTACTTCCTGGATTTTGTCTAATTCATTCTGAGTCCAACCAACTTTGACTGAATTATTTTTATTCATTCAGAATTTTTACATCAAAATATAAGTATTTTGTATGATAATTTTTGTGAGCCCTCCAGCTGTGAATTTCAGCCGTGAGTTAATATTATTATATTACCATTCTAAAGACTCCACAGCAGTTCTTATTATAATCAGTCAATGGTATTTGATAATTTCTTCAATAATTTATTTAATCTGATTATATCTAAAGCAGTTTCCAAAATGATACATGCAGTTCTGAAACATATGCGGGGCAGATTTCAAGCAGCCCAGATTAAAAATGAATTTTGAATGTTGTGCTTCTGGCAAATCAGTGTTCTCTCAACTATAAATTCTGGACAAAATATTAAAAGCTACCAAAAGGTGCTGTAGAGCAAGAAAAGAAAGCAATTTTAGAAGGAAGTCAATACCTGGAAGAAGGGAATGGCAGTTTGTGAGCTTTCTATAAAAATGTCATTGCACCTCAGGGCAGGCTCCAGTCAGTACTATGTAGAATGACAGGGTGTTGTAAAGTCTGATTAATATGTACTGCCTTGATAACTGGTAAAATCAGAAGGACCTTGAATGGCCCAATTATATGTTCCTGGCCCCAGTATGTTTCTCATCTCAGGAACCCCTACACATTTGCTACTTATCCCTGAGTAGTAGTTTTTAGTTCTCTTCTAGCCCATGGAGTTACTCAATCAAAGCAATCACATTCTCGCTCAGGAACTAAGAGCTACCTCATCCTTTTTATACTGAAAAGCTTGCTTTCCTCAGCCTTTGGTTGTCTATTGTTTCCAGTTGTAACCCTCAGATGGCCCTGTGAGTTGTGGCATCTTTCACCCCCAAGTTGTGAGTAGATGTGACTAGTAAACTGCTGTTGAGCTCATCTTTCCAGAGTTACATGTCGTGTGCTAATGTATTTACCACATCCCTACAGTACGGAAGAGGCAAAGAGGAGGTGATGAAAACACATACCAATGGCAAGAGAAGGAGAAATCCACAGAGCAGATGTCTTAAAGTGTGAATAGAAACCACAGAAATCTGGCTCTTAAAGTATGTATGTGCAGAGCAGACTCCATGCAGCCCAGATAAATATAAAAAAATTGACCTAAGTTAAGAGTTTGAGTTCAACTAAGTGTCTGAGATAGAATCTCAATTTGCTGGATATATCAAGGCATGGGAAAATGTGACTCAAAAGCCTAATTTTTACTCCCAGATGAACCACATGTTGGAGTTAGAGACAAAAGATTTTAAAACGATTATTAGGTTGTGGTCATAACTCAGTGGTAGAGCTGAAATAACCTACAAGAATGAAGCTGTACTGCAATGCTCAATGAAGTTCTGTAGTCATGAGAAAAATAATAGATGGAAACCTAGATGTTCAAGGAGGAATAAAGAGCATTACAAACATAAGTAAGTGAATGTAAAAAAATTCTTCCTTATAATCTCTTTAAAGTATGTAATAGTTCAAAGCAAAATTTATAATATATAATGGGAATTATAATGATATATATGACAACTATAACTTAGAATATAACTCAGTTTAGCATGTGTGAAGCCTTTGGTTTAAAAAAACAACAACAACAAAAACGTCAGGGCCAAGGATTTAACTCAGTGGTGCCATAACTGCCTCGCAAGCACAAGGTCATGAGTTCAATCCCAGTACCACAGAAAAATAAAATTAAACAAATAAATAAATAAAGTTGTCATCATTATGCTTAGAACATAGAAAGAAATACTCATAAAGAATGAAAAGATGGAAATTTAAGAGAATAAAGAATCCCTAGAAAAAGAACCAAAAGGTAATTCTAGAACTGAAAAGTACATTTGAAATGAAATTTTTACTACATAGACTTAAGATCAGAATGGAAATAAAAAAAGAAAGTGTCTGTTAGAGCAATAGAAATTATTCAGTCTGGAAAATCAGAGAGGATATAAAATGAACAATGATTTAGTAACCTGTAGGATAATTCCAAAATATCTTATATATCTAGGGTTCCAGAAGGGAGAGATTGAGAAAAAAAAGCTGAAGAAATAAAGGCCCAATAGCTATGGCAGCTGGTGCTACCACCATAAACACTGTGCAGAATGCCCTAGTCCTAGACAGATTATTCCCAAAAGGTGACAAGGGAGATTGAGGCTAGATGAGTATTACCACAAGGAACTAGAAGAGAACTTTTCTGAGAGACTATGGGGTCTGGCAGATAAATTCCTAGAGAGGATCTGGTCTACTCTTACAGCAGTTTTTCTCATATGTAGCTCTACAGAGGTACAGATTTTGTAGAACAGCCCTGTGGATTGAGACTACTTCCTTTATGATCCTGGTTCTTACTGTCTTCGAGACTGAGAAATTGTAAATGGAGCAGGAGCAACAGCTGAAGCAATGGCAAATATAAGGCCTAACACATGGCTGTCAGGAGGAATTCCCAGGACTTAACATTTACTTTCTGGAAAGATCTAGATTATTACTGCTGTACTTGAACCATGTTGGTAGGAGAAGTTTGAAAAATAGTTCTTCAACTGCTGATTATTTGAAAAAAATTTTAAATTTGGTCTGTCTAAACTTGATGCCAAGAATTCTCTTACGGAGATACCCTCAAATTAACAACTGCTCTCCTAAGCCTTTCCTGACATTTCTTCTGCCCTCAATTGTATACCATGGTGTAGCAATGTGGAAGGTTACTCTAGGTTGACCACTCTCACCCTTTCCAGTGATTGCTCCTAGCCAGTTGATCTCATAAGCCTATTTGTGGTAGCAACCGAAGCCAGTGGAAATGATGCACCCCTGACCATTAATGACTTTTTGGCTTTTATTTTATTTTTTTTAGACAGTGTCTTACTGTGGAGAACCATAGATCCGCCCCTCCGCCATTTTATGATATAGCCTATGAAGCCATTTTGTATTAGGTTTAGTTTTCCTGTAGATCACATGATATGTTCCCATGGGTGTTTGATGTATCCTTATAAGGTAATAATCTGTTCTCTGTATGCTGATTGGTTGCGTTATGGTATATATGTTGCCACCCCTTCCGGGCGCGGAGAGAGAGAGCGGGGTAGAGATCCGGAGATGAGGAACTAAAGTAAACTCCTTGTGTATCAAGTGTGTGCCTCTTTGCTCACACGTCGCCAGTTCAGGCCCCCTGTAGTTGCACACCGAGTTGCCCAAGGCAATCTGGCTCGCGACACTTACTATGCAGTTCAGGCTGACCTCAAACTCACAAAAATCCTGCCTTGCCTTCCAAGTGGCTGGAATTTCAGGTGTGTGCCACAACGTGCTCTTATTTTTTAAGAATGTAAATGTTGAAGAATATTTTGTACATAATATAAAACAGAAAATGTGTTATGATTATAGTGGAAAATCATTGTGCATTCCTACATACATTGGAAAGGAAGACATCCAACAGCAGCTTTACACAGGACGGAAATTGGAGGACAAAGCAAGAGCTTATCTCCCCTGTGCATTTTGCCATTAGGTTGTGTGTGTGTTGCACATTTCTTATAAAAAGCCACTGCTATTTTTTTTTGTATTATGTATTGAAAGTGATTCCAACTGAAAAAAAAAAGACTAAAGCTTCTTCAAATTTAATAGACAAATTACCAGATTTAATAAGCTCATTAAAGCTCAAGCAAGATATAAGGAAAATCACCTCTCTTGGTACAGCAGTTGAAAAGGAAAAGCAAAGATAAAAACTTGAAAGTAGCCAGGGAAAAATAGCACTACATGAGGAAAACATGAAATACCACTGACTTATCAGCAGAATCGAGTGAAATCTTTAAAGTGGGGGGAGGAGAGGAGAAGACAGAATTCTGTATCTGAAAATAATCTAAAAGATGAAATGAAACAAAATAACCTACAAGAATGAACCTGTACTATAATGCTAAATGAAGTTCGGTAGTCATGGGAAAAATAATACCAGATGGAAACCTGGATGTTCAGGGAGAAATAAAGAGCATTACAAACATAAGTAAGTGAATGTAAAAAAATTCTTCCTTATAATTTCTTTACAGTATGTAATTGTTCAAAGCAAAATTTATAATATATAATGGGAATTATAATGTGATATATATATGACCACTATAGCCTAAAGTATACATAGGGTACACAGTTTTTGTATTTTATGTGAAGTGGCACAATATTAACTTTAAAAACAATGAATATGCCAGGGATTTAGCTCAGTGGTTCCGCCGCCTGCCTTGCAAGCGCAAGAACCCGAGTTTGATCCCTGGTACCAAAAAAAACAATGAATAATTAAGGATGTTTCCTATGTTTCTAAAGCAACTACTAGAAAAACTTCAGAGGTATTACTGAAAGATAATAAAATGGAATTCTAAAAATCGTTCAGTTAATCAAGAAATTAAGGAATAATAGAGGAGCAAAAAAGATAAGCAAAATAAATGATAAAATATCTGAATTCATCCAATAATTACATGTAAATGGACTAAACCTTTCAATTAAAGGCAAAACCTGTGCATTGAAGACCAAGACTTGGCCAAGTATAGTGGCATATACCTGTAATTCCAGTATCCTGGAGGCTGAGGCTGGAGGAGTGCTAGGAATTTAGGGTCAGCCTCATGTATAGTGAGTTCAAGGCCAGCCTAAACTACATAGACACTGTCTCAAAACAAAGACAAAACTAAGATTCGGAGTACAGTGGCACATTGCCTGTAATCTCAGCACTCTAGAAGGCTGAGGCAAAAGGATTGAATTCAAGCTCAACCTGAGTTACTTAGTGACTTAATGAAACCCTGACTCAAAATGAAAAGGGCTGGGGACATAGCTCTGTGAGAATCTAGGTTCAATTCCCCAGTAAGGGAAAAAATAAAATAACAAAACCTTAAAGCTTAATTATATACTATATACCAATGGACAGGCTGAAAGTAAATGTATAAAAAGTCATACAAAGTATAAGAAAACTGAAATGGCTATAGATAATACAGAGTATATTTCCAGATAAACATAATTATCAAAGATAAAGAGGGACATTTCATAATGATAAAATTGATAGTACATCAGAAAGAAAATTGTGTGTTTTCAATCATCAGAAGTTTTCAAAAATTGATAGAATCAAACACCTCTTCCTCAGGAATTCATAGATCATTTTTTAAAAAAATAGCCTTTATCTATGAAAAACCAACAGCCAACATCATATTAAATGGCCAAAAACTGAAAACCTTCACGTTAAAATCAGAAACAAGACAAGGATGCCCACTATCACCATTCCTCTTCCATATAGTTCTGGAAACATTAGCCACAGTAATTAGACAAGAGAAAGAAATTAAAACAATAAAGATAGGAAAGGAAAAAGTTAAACTGTCATTATTTGTTGATGATATGATACTCTACATTGAAGACCCAAAAGACTCCACCAAAAGACTTCTAGATTTAATTGACAGATTCAGTAGAGTAGCTGGATGCAAGGTGAATACCCAAAAATCAATAGCCTTCTTATAAACAAATAACAGACTCACTGAGAGAGAAATAAGAGAAAAAATTCCTTTTACAATAGCATCCAAAAAAATGAAGTATCTAGGAATCAATCTTGTCGCGAGCCGTGACGTCAGGATCCTGCCAGCAGGTGCTAAACCTGAAAGGAAGGGCAACAGGAGAGAAAACAGTCTCATGGACTTGGTTCCAGGCTCATGCTCTCTTCGTAGCAAGGCCCCGTTTATTTTTCAGGGTGGAGTTTATATAGGCTAAAATTGAAACCAAAAGTGTGAACAGGGTGTAGCTGACTACAAAAGTCACAATGCTCTACAAAACAACTATTATGGGTTACATTTGCTAGGCAACAGGTCAGACCACCAGTTGAACTAGCCCGTTGTTATGGGCAACGGCACGTCTCGGGTGAATCACAGGTCAGTATGGCTGTGCTCATGTCGTGCTCCTTTACAATGCTCTCCATACAATCTAACAAAAGAAGCAAAAGATCTCTACACTGAAAATTATAGCACTCTGAAAAAAGAAATTGAAGAGGATATAAAAAAGTGGAAAGATATCCCCTGCTCCTGGGTATGAAGAATCAACATAGTGAAAAATGGCCATACTACCAAAACTGCTATACACATTCAATGCAATGCCGATTGAAATTCCAACCCTGTATTTCACAGAACTAGAAAAAAGAATCCAAAAATTCATTTGGAACCATAAGAGACCTAGAATAGCAAAAGCCATTTTAGGCAACAGGCACATGGCAGCGGGTATAACAATTCCCAATTTGAAACTATACTACAAAGCCACTGTGATAAAAACAGCATGGTACTGGCAAAGAAAGAGGCCTGAGGATCAGTGGAACAGACTGGAAGACACAAAAACAAATTCAGATGTACTCAGCTACCTCATTTTTGACAAAGGAGCTGACCATCCTCACTGGAGGAAAGATAGCCTCTTTAATAAATGGTGTTGGGAAAACTGGATTTCAACCTGCCACAGATTAAAACTAGACCCTTATCTTTCACCATGAACTAAATTAAAATCCAAATGGATTAAAGATCTAAATATTAAAACAGAAACATTAAACTCGCTGGAAGGTAAATTAGGCAGAACTCTGGAAGACATTGGCATGGGAAAACTCTTTATGAACAAGTCCTCAATAGCACGGGAACTAGCAGATAGAATCAACAACTGGGATCTTATTAAAAAGCTTCTGTACTTCAAAAGAAACCATCAGCAGAATTAAGAGACAGCCTGCAATGTGGGAAAAAATTTTTACCAGCTG
>NW_022900930.1:22991601-23014931 GCF_012274545.1 Fukomys damarensis
GTTGGCGGGGTTGTGGGGGAAAGGAACCCTTCTCCATTGTTGGTGAGAGTGCAGACTGGTGCAACCACTATGGAAATCAATATGGAGATACCTCAAAGAGCTTGGACTGGAGGTTCCATTTGACCCAGCCATCCCTCTGCTGGGTATCTTTCCAAAAGAACTAAAAGAATCATATCACAAAGAAGTATGCACACCCATATTTATAGCAGCACAGTTTGTAATAGCTAAAACTTGGAAACAGCCTATTTGCCCATCCGTTGGAAACTGGATAAAGAAGATGTGGTTTTTCTATAAAATGGAATATTACTCAGCCATAAAGAACGAGAAAATAGAGTCATTCATAGGAAAATGGATACATATTGAAGATATACTCCTAAGTGAAATAAATAAGGCACACATGTGTAAATACCGAATGGTTTCTCTGGTGTGAATAATCTGGAATAATACAGAAGATCCTAATAAGATTACTGACATTGAGAAATGGGAAGAAAGGAGCTAAAGGTGTAGGGAAGGTGGGATGGGCAGGGGAAGAGTAATAAGGGAAAAGAAAAAAATGTGAGATAATGAAAAGATGGAAATAAAATGTTTATAGATGGAGAGGGGAGGAGGGAGTGAAGGGAGGGCAGGGACAAGGAAAAAAAATGAGAACCAAGACCTGTACAAGATCCCAACAATGAATGTAACTGTACTGTATCCCTAAAATGTACCAATAAACTCAATTAAAGCTGAAAAAAATAGCTTTTAAAGGCATATAAGATCTGAACAATACCATCAACCATGTTGACCTAAGTGACCCATCTACAACAACTGCAGGAAAATTAAAATTTAAGTTTTATATTAAATTTGACAGTTGAATCATTTTTATCTGTAAAATTATATTTTCAGCTCTTATTTTGGCTGATTAAAATATCTTAAAAATTTTTCCACATTTGAGCTACTTTGTAATGCGACAGTAGTTATCCTTAAACTATGTGCTTATTTCTCTTCTGAAATTCTAAAAGAAATGAGTTTGTACTAAAAAGTAAACAAGGGCTGTTGATAACAACTATCCTTCCTATCTTTAAAATCTCCAGAATTATCTAATTTTTATATCATGCATCCTGTCTTGCTTGAAAGTAAACCCAGAAATACATTTTTCCTTCTATAGCATATTTCTTTAAGATATAATATGTAGCATATTATAGCATGTAAATTGTTTTGTAAGTCCATTTTAAAATTATTATTTTACATCAAAATGATTGTATTATCCCTTAGATTTTCACTTATAACACTGTATGTCATGAAATATTTTCGCATTTTTTCTACACGCCAACACTGAGATAGATAGTATTTCACAGATAAAGGAATAGGTGTAAGGAGGATAATTATGTAGGCTGGAGTTTAGTTTGAGGTTAACTGAGTTGTGGAACTAGGTTTTTGGTTTCTAATAAGTCTTTCAATTATCCTGAATCAACAAAAAGAATCTTTTAATAATGCAAATAATACTGGTTAAAGGAAGAAATTTTTGAAATGGTTAGAACTAAAAAGAATATTGAAATTCCACACTCTTCATTCAATACTCAAATAGTTAAGTACCATCTTGTATTTCCTTTGATCTTTTTTCATCTGTGTACTTTATTTTACATAATTGAATTGATAATGTATGTACTAGTTTGTTTTATTTATAGTGGCTAGAGTACCATCATTTGAAAATATTATAAATCACTTTCCCATTTTAGTCATTCAGTTTAGTTTTGTTTTTCCAACTTACAAGGTTGAAATGATTCTGTGTTGACTTATTTTTATCTATTTAGAATTACTCCTTAATAAAGGCTCCTAGAAGTGGAATTATTGGGTATAAGCTCTCACTACATATTGATAAACAGGCAAAATGGTCTCTTTCTTGTACTCACTCCATCATTCATTAATTGTTTCCCTTCTGTGTTTTTATTTTATCCTCATTGAGATCTCAGATTTTTCTCAAATTCTCTTTCCGTTTTAGTGACTTTTGCCCAAGACTCACTTTCTGTGATAGACTGTCTAAAGAGAAAAGTTCAGATTTATGCTTTACCCATTCTGCTTCCAAAACTCATCTCTCACAGCAATCTTAGCCACAGAAATAAACATCAAAATTTTAAAAATTTGAAAAGAAATTTTTTAAAATAAAGAAATTTGGCTGGGGATTTAGCTCAGTGTTTATGCCACCTGCCTCGCAAGCACAAAGACCCGAGTTGAATCCCCAGTACCCAAAATAAATAAATAAATTAATTAATTAAATGTTACCAAGGCTCTACTTTGTACTGTTTTATATAATTCACCTCAGTTAACCTTAATATTTGTTATAAATAGGTCTTATCTTTGTTTTAAGATGCAGAAATTAAAATTAAAGTTAAATAACTTGCCAGAGGTCCTTTTTTTTTTTTTTTTTTGTACCAGGGGGTCAAACTCAGGACCTTGCACTTTGCAAGGCAGGTGACAGCACCACTGAGGTAAATCCCCGGCCCTGCCCAAGGTCCTATATTAAATAGTAGGCTCAAGATTTCAATCTAGGTTTCTCTAACTTCAAAGTTTATTCTACTGGACTATCCTCCTTAGTTGAGAGAAAACCATGAGCCAACACCTAATGGATTTAATTATTTGACTTTGCAGGGGAAGAAAAATGTTATTCTCTTAGGTTCTGTGACTGGAATTTGTGAATTAGATTGACAGAAGAAAGTGATACATTTTGACATTAATATTTTAATTTTTTTATGTACACAAAGGCCTTCATAGAAAGTGAAGGACCAAAGAATCAGCTAAACTCAAGGGGGCTTAAACACCATCTTAAAAGGTGTAATAAGATGTGAAGAAGTAACAAGACAAAGGAGAAAGGATTTTGAATTCTAAGATGGTAAGTTATTGAAAGGTAAATAGATGGAGAAAACTAATGAAAGATAAAACTTTTATAGTGAGGCTTATTTGTGCAGACTGGGCACCATTTCCATCTTCAGTGTTAAACACTGTTTTTTTCTTCCTGGCCTGAAAGGCAAAATTGGACTCAAGAACCAAAAATTGTACGTTGATTCCAGGTAAAAAGTGGGAGGACAGAGAACTTCTCCTTCATCTGCTATTTCTCAGTTGTCATCAGCTCAAAATAGTATGACAAAAACACATATTTTAGTGTGGTCCCTTTTTTCCCCCAGTACTGGGAATTGAACTCAGGACCTTGTGCTTGCGAAGCAGAGTGATACATTCTAATTGCCCTCTACCAGCTGTTGTTATTTAATGTGATTAGATAACTAAAATCCAGTTTTCCTTATCTTTTGCTTTCCTCTTATATTCTCCTCATGTTCAATAAATTTGTCATTTTTCCTTTAGTTTTGACACCATCACAGTGAAATTAAAATATTAATTAGGTGGTATAAGAGAATTTCCTATGAAGGTTACTGTTAATTAATTTTAAAATTGCCAATTTAAATTACTATTTTTAAAATTACAATTCAGGTAAATTGCATTTGTGCTCTACAACACTAAAGATAATCTGATGAAAAAGAGTTTACGACTACCACTAAAACTGATAATATTTTCTTACCATTTTTTCTCATCAGTAGTATTGAATGCACACTATATTATAAATTGCTTGGTCCAGTTTCTTCCTGATTTACTGAGATTGTTTCTCCTGAATAACAATAAAATAATCAAATTTACAAAGATCATGAAAACTAATTGTACTCATAAGTTAAACAACAGAATAATATATGTTCATATAAATGAATGAAAATGTGTACATCATTCAAAGTGGACTGAAAAAAGGGCAGTGCTGGATTATGGTCAATTTATTTGGTCAATACATGAAAAATATCACCAAAGAATTTAGATTTTTACTAAAAGGTCAAATATTGAATGGTTATTTAGTATTTTCACTCTAGATAGTGGTATTTATGAAGAGATCTAAGAGATGAGAATGTATCTTTGAAGGATTTATTCCAGAGAAGGGATATAGCAAGTATGAAAGCCCTGAGGACTTTCTTTGAGAAAGAGAAAAGGGGTCAGGATAGCTAGGGAAGTAGACAGAAGCCAGGATCATGCATGGCCTGGGATCTTTTAGATTTTGCTACGAAGAAATAATGAGAGATTAGATTAAGGGCCCACATACTTTTTCTTTAAAGGAGCAGATGATGAATAACAGGTTTTATAGGCCAAGAAAGAAGGAAATGCTTACAGTAATGTTGATAGAAAAGAAATCTGACATAATATCTACAATGAAAGAGTGGCCAGTAGTGACAGTTGTTTTGTCCCACTTAGGAAATATCATAGCTTCAGCTCACCTGTCAAGCATCCAAAAGTGAAACTAATAACAAGAATAGGTCTGAGATGGGAGAAGAGAAAAAATACAGTGTTTGTTGAAAGGCTGAAAAGCTAAACTTTGGTAAAATTAGAAGCAGGCAGATTTGCTTTTGTTACCAGTTATCATGCCATCCTACTGGGACTGTAAACTCCTTATTGTTTGGCATATTAAATGTCCAAACATATTGTTGAATATGTGTGGCATATTAGATGTCCAATATATATTGTTGAATATTATCTTCTTTGTCCCCCTTTATGAAGTTTATTCCCTAATAAATTAATGCCCTTATGCTGCCCGTTGTTGGCCAAAAGATCCCTTCTTTGAACACTTCATATAAACCTAAACTTTTTAGGCAGTACTGTGTTGCTATAGAACTTAGGTTCTGTTTGGTTAACTGTGTAATTCCCCTTCCCTACAAAGAATATTAAGCATGTTAAAAGGCATCAGTAATGTAGATTTTTTTAAATGTTTTTTCCTCTTTGAAATTTCATATTTGTTTTTTAAACCTTATCTTGTTGCCCTAGAAGTCTTATTACAAATTTCTACTATTTAAAAGTGTAATGTAGTATGTTACATGGTATATGACACATATATGTGTAAGAGTAGTGCTCTCATGTAAAACAAAAAATGGACCTTTTTTTTTGGTGCTATGTTTGAACACAGGACATTCCCACTCCTAGGCAGGTGCTTTATTACTGAGCTATACCACTATCCCCAGGAAAATATATTTGAAATCTTTCAGGGCCAGGGATTTAGCTCAAAGGTTCTGCCACCTGCCTTGCAAGTACAAGGACCCATGTTCAATCCTCGGTACCAAAAAAAAAAAAAACCCTTTTTAAATGATACTTGTGATTATTTTGGTTGTACAAATACTGAATCCTCAGGTTAATTTTATATGCCCACAGATTTTAGTTTCAATTGAAAAGACAGTTTCTGTTCTTGAAAACTAGAAAAAGTTTTTGTATATAAGAAACTGAACTCTGTAGCAAAACTTTCCTTTTTTGAATATTAGTAGCATGATACTCTTCTTTCACAAAAATTCCAAACTTGAGGGTGGGGTTAGTGAATCTCATCTTGATTGTAATATACTATGACTGTAGTTTACAAAGTCCTTTTTCTTCTCTCAAAATTAAGTGCTTAAGCTGAAAAGATTTACTCAAAGGGACCCCCTCCCCCAGTCATGTAGTGCTATTGAAAAAAAAGGAAAAATCTGTTCCATTTTGTTCGATAGTCCATCCAGGTAGTTTTCAGTAACCCTGGAGATTTGCTGCTATCTTTTCTTACTCTTAAGACCATGTAGCATTGAAAACATTTTAAGATTTTCTTTTCCAACTCAACTTTTCCAAAAATTCAGTTTCCTTTTAAGTACAAAAATCTTGTTAAATGGATTTAAAACATTTTATTTTCTCCAGGGCTTCTGTATTAATCAGCTTTTCTGTAGCAAACACATCTTAAGGGAGGAGAGGTTGAATTTGGCTCATGTATTCAGGTTATTCAGTCCATGGTGAGCTGACTCCAAGGCAGGAGCATCAGGACAGAAGAGTGTATTTTAACAAAGCTGCTTAGTTCATGGCTTCTGGGAAAGTACCAGAGAGGAAAGGGCCAGGAATCAGATATAGAACACAGGGTCACACCTCCATGACCTACTTAGACATACCTAGAAGTGCTTTATCAATCCCTTCCGTGACTCCCATGCTAATCAAGTTGACAATTAAATTTGTCACATCTTACCCCTTATCAACTTGACACCCCAAAATATCTCCTTGAATCACATTTACTATCCAAATAAACACATAAGTTAATAATTCCATCTAGTACAATGATCTTGCATCAAGTTGAAAATATAAAAATCCTTTTCCCAAAGTCAGCAACTCCTTTTTTTTTTTGTAAAAGTCTCCTCTGAGTCTCAAGGCAAATTTTTAACTGTGAACCTCTCTAAAATTCACACAGCAAGTTACATAATCCTAAGGTACAGTGTCATATTCCTATTCCAAAAGGGAGTAACAAAAGGACAGAAAAGATTTAGAACAAAGCAAGACTGAAACCCAGTAGGTCAAACATTAAATCCTATACTTGAGGATCTGGGACAGGTGATAGTGAGATAAAAAGTTCCAGAGGACTTGGGTGGCTCCACCTATATGGCTTTGCAAGTTGCAGCCCACATGGCTTCTTTGTTGGGCTGGTTCTACTCAATTCCTAGAACTTTCTTCTACCAGTAATCCACATTCCTGGAATTTCTGACTTCTTGGGGGTCTCCGCTGCACCTTCAGCTTCATTCACATAGCTTCACACACCCACCCTCAGGGACACACTGTCTGGCCTCCCAGGCCTTCCTTTAAAATCTGAGTGAAACATCCAGGACCCCACAACTTTTTCATTCTGCAAGCCTGGACAACCACATCACATCCACAATACCATGGCCTGCTATCAGTGTAAGTTGTAGTTGGTCTTCCTTGGACTATGACTGCATTGGACTCTGAATTCCTAGATGGTTGAGTATGGTGAAATGAGACCCTGGGAACCAATTCTCTATGCAATCCTCTTTGAGCAGTGGACCCAGGGTCTCTCTCTTCTCAGATGAAAGGTTTACACTTTTGCATCCTTGAGCCTGAAATGGGTGGGGTTTTGATGATTTCTGAAAATGCCCTCAAGCCATCTTTTTTCTTGTCCTTGTTCAAAGTACTTGTATTCCTTTTAATGACAAGATCTTCAGCAACCAAACCTTCTTTAGCCCTAACTTTATGTGTGGCTCTTTTTGAGCCAAAATTTCAGTTTTTTAAGTTCTGCTCTGTATTTTACCCCTAATTTTCACTATAAATCTGGCTAAAAGCATGCCATAGCCCAAATGTTGAGCTGCCTTAAAATTTTCTCCACCATATCAGTGAGCCCACTACTCCTAACCATAGTGTCCCACAAAGGCTCAGGACACAGGCAAAATGTAGATAATTTTTTTTTCCTGACTGTAACATATATAGTCTCTAGTCCAATTGTCAACCGAGTGCTTCTTTGTAACTATAACCCCCTGAGCCTGGTCATTACTGTCCACATTCCTATTAGCATTCTGATCTTCGGAGGTCTAATGAAAACACCCATCAAGCCCAACTTACAGCATTCCAAGGCTTTCCTAGTATGCATCTCCAAATCTTTTCAAACTCCTGGAAATTACTTCCAAAGGCTTTTAAGCCACATGAGCATGTACAGTGACAGCAACAGCCCCACTCTTGGTACCAGTTTTCTGTATTAGTCTGTTTACCCATTGCTGGACAAAAACCTGACACTCCCAACTTAAAGAAAGAGAGATGTGACTCACAGTTTCAGAGGTTTCAGTCCATGGTAAGCCGGCTCCAAGACAGGAACATCATGGCAAAAGGATGTTGCAGAGAAAAATTGCTTAGCTCATACTGACTGAAAAGCAGAGTAGGGGAATAGTGCTAGATAGGAAGAGGCCAGAGAACACAGAAGGTATCCAAGTTCATACCCTCATGACCCTACCCAGACATACCTAGAAATGTGCTTTACTAATCTGGTAGGCATGGCTTAGTCAAGTTCATAATCATTAGTAGTCACAGTTTCATAAACACTTGTTCAGTTACTTTATGAAATCTTTGCTAAATAAGCTAGTGTTTGCTGATTTTTTTTTTTAATCTTCAAAGCACTCAGAAAAATCCATTATTCCAGCCAGTCACCTTTCAGCTCAAACACTGTGGTTGAGAACTTTTACTAGGTTAAGTGTGTGGTTTGTGTTTAGATGTTCCCTCCAAAGCCTCATGCGGATGAGGTGGAACTTTCTTTTTCAGAGATAGTTGAATCTGGAATGTGTGATGCTGGGGTTAAGGGTTTTTTATTATTAAACCACTACATGTGTGTGATTAGTTTGGCACCACCCTAATCCCAGTAGTCTGGATGGGATAAAAGAGGCAAAAAGACTTGGTAAAGGTCTGTCTTGTTACCTTTGCTACCTTGTACACACCATGTTGTTTCTGCTCTGCCATGCCTGTTATCTCTGCCTTGTAGTTGGCTGATAATGAACTGAAATTTCTATGAACTGTAAGCCAAACATACCCCTTCCCTTCCAACTTTGGGTGTAGGGTATTTTGTCTCAGCAATGAAAGAAAAGTAATTAACATACTAAGCCAAATCTCGAGAACTCTTATTAGGCTAAGCTGCCTGATTTATCTACATATCTATATCTATATACTATATATTTGATAAAATATGCTGATATCAAGCTGAATAGAAAAGCTATTGTTTGTCCATTTATTACACAACTGTTTATCAATGTAGGAAGAAATAAACTTTTTCCCATTAGGTTTATTGACAGGGCTTGCAAATTAGACTGATAAAAGACAGAGAAAAGGCATACAAATCTTATTGGATCCTAATTTTTATGTAACATGAGAGCCTTTCATGAAAAGAAGTGAAAAGCCAAAGAAACAAATAGATGTGAAGGCTTATATACAAAGAGCAATAAATTGTGGCTATGTGACAAGACTCCCTCTCCTGCCACCAGAAAAAGTTGTTTAAACTTCTAGGGGGCTGCAACCTGTCAAGAGGTAAGTACATGGGGTACTTAATGGAAAGCAAGGGTTAACTTTCTGTGTAGGTCTATCCCAGCACTAGCTTCATCTTTCTGTGGCCTCTCCCAGGAGAGGAAATATATGGCAGTCCTCGCAATATCAGAATGTTCCACTTCTCAGATAAGAAAAAACTCCAGGAACTCTTTTTGTAACTGCTGAATCTCAGATGGTTCCAGCTGAAAACAAGTAGCATATTTGGGGGTAGCACATTCTGATCCCCTTCAACATCATGTGTCACCACTACTTCCACTTACTGTGTTGAAAGTAGAATCTTTTTAAATTTATGATACTGCACCATATCCTAGCTTTCTCGCTATAATTTTACATGCTAGCTTTATGCGGTTTTCACCATGTGACTTTTTCTTTTATGAAGTTAGTTCCACTAATAAACAAATTACTATGAACCATTCCATTGAATGATTTTTTAAAAAGAGCTATCCTCTGAGTTTCCAACAGTCATATAAAGAATCAGCACTTTTGCTATCAAATGACTGATTTGTGTTAAGTCCTGTTCAAACTCTTCAGAAACAGTACTATATTTTTTAGTTGTCTGACATCTAACATAGAATATGCCAGCTTTGATTATTGTCCACTGACAGGTACTCTATTACGCTGGCAGGTAACTTATTCACTTTTCTTTTTTTGTAGTTCTGGGGATTGTACCCAGGACCTTTGCAATGAGCTACATCCCCAGCCCATTTAGACAGAGTTTCATTCACGTCACCAACTTGCCCACGCTGAATTCAAATTCAGGATCCTCCAGTCTCAGCCTCCTACAATTCTGGAATTACAGATGTGCGCTACCATACCTGGCTTGTTATTTGTAATGCATATGTACATTATACTAATGAACTAAATGACACAGAATGTTGTCATTAGCTTTCATCACAGTTGCCCATTCGTGTTTAAAGTTGCTACATTGTAATCCCAGCTCTTGGGAACCTGAGATAAAAGTATTTAGGATTCAAAGCCAGCCTGGGTTAGGAGCCCTGTCTTTAAAAAAAAGAAACAATGCCATATTGGACTACCAAATTTAAAAAAAAAAACTAATATAAAAGTGAGAGGATAGTAAATACTACACAAGAAAATCTCAAGTTAAAAAATAAGGCACTGGGCCTGGGGATTTAGTTCAGTGGTGCTGTCACCTACCTTGCAAATTGAGTTAGATCCTGGGTACCAAAAAAAAAAAAAAGGCACTGCAGGGGACTGTAATATTATTTCCCAAAGCAGGCTATAGCGTTAACCCCACAATTGGCTTTTTTATAGAAGTGAGTACCACTGAAGCTTACATGTGAGGTCAGAGTAACTCACACCCAAATTCCATTCCCACAATTAAAACCTTACTAGGAGGACAATATTCTAATTATAACCATATATTTTGTCTGTTCTATTCCTAATTCAAGAATGCTTTGTCTTTCCCTTCATGAGCTTTGCTTATATTTTCATAGAAACTGCACAATTGTGTGTCCTCGCACATAGTTCTGCTCTTACACCTAGCTCACCTGTACCGATTACCAATAAAAATCAGTGGCTTTGACCGGCTAGTGCCTATGTCAGTTGCACCAGCATTACTCGTCCTGGCCCTCCACTTTCTGTCTCCCTTAGTTCTCTCTTTTAGTGCCCCGCCCCAGGCCTTCATTGTACACTGGACTGGAGACTGGAGCCTACTGTAGAGGTTTCCAGTAATTTGCAGGGATCCCCAGTAAGTCACAATGCAATTTCATTTCTCTGCCCTATCCTCTCTTTGCAATACCTACAACAGCAAAGTGGTGGATGGGTAGCTGAATTATAATGCATTAAAATTCTTCCTTCTTTAGAATGAAAACAAACTCTAGTTTTCTAATTGGTAGAGCTGATTGGGGGCAATCAGTAGTGTGTAGGGGGAGATGGGGAGTTCAGGTAATTCAGAATAGAAAGAGTCTTTGCCTATCCTTACCACCCTCCAATTATCAAATTATCAGATTTCTTTATATAACATAAAAAACTAAACATGAACTCAACTAAATGAACAGTCTTACTGCACACTGCTATACAGGGCTGAAAACCTCTAATGAACTTGTCAGTTAGGTTGTTTGGTCATTATGCTTGATATGCTAGGTTCAAAATGTTTTCATAGTCTCTTTTTGTACTGGGGATTGAACTCGAGACTTCATGCTTGCCAGGTAGGCACTGTGTCACTGAGCTATATCCCCAGACCTAATCATAGTCTCTTGTGGCCACTAGAAACACCATCTTGCAGAATCCCAGGGTTCCTGGAAGCTTACATAAAAAGTTATTTAGAGATAGTGTAGTTGGGTAGAAATTGTTTTATTGATGTAGTCAAGAAAGGCCTCTGTGAGGAAGTGACTGCTACCTAAAGAATATGCACCATCAGAGTACCTCAATTTCCTTACTCTCCAGTTTCTTTTGAAGTTATTTTTGTTCATTCTCTTTTAGTGTTTTGTTGTAACAAAATATCTCTGTGTGTTGAAATGAATTCAAAATTGTTGTGGACAGGTACAAGTCTGTATTACTCAAATATTATTGATGTCTAGCCAAACAGAGGAAAGCTCCAGTATTTAAGCAAGGACCCAAATAGTCTCTGCACTTGTTTGGTTCAACTGTTTTTTATTGTTGTTTCTTTTTTTTAACCCCAAATTAGAATAACAAGTCTGGGCCACTTGGATCAGATGCTTTTTTAACTTGTGGGTTGCTGCTACTACTCCAGCATAATCACATTGTGATGCTGAAGCCAGGGTCTAGAACCTGGATATAGAGGTGGGTTTACTCTAGAATTCCTAATTGGCTAGAAACTCTGTCTTCGGTATAAAAAAAAAAAAAATTTAAAAGAGGGCAGAGTTCATATTTTGTTGTCCTTGGCAAGAACTAGCAATGAGTTATATAAAAAATCATTTTAGGATTAAAAAAATCTCAAAATCATAAATATAACTACCTATAGCTCTATACCACAATAGTTAGTATACATGTATAGGGGATGTACATGTGGATTAATGGGATGTAAGAATCTGCTCTTTCTGATTTTTTGTTGTCAGAGCAACAGAATCTTCTAGAAGACCAACATCTGCCACCCTTAGAGATAAGGTGGACACCAAGAGAATGATCAGAGGCCACTTAAATGGCTTTTAATCTGTGCCCAGGAAAGCCTCTAGCCTATTTTCACGTATATAAAATAAGACTTCTCAGCTGAATTCCACTTTAAAGACGGAAGAAAATTTAAAAATCTATAGGACATTATTGTAGTTAGGATTTTTTTTTTTATCATGGATGTGGGTTCTAAAAGAAAAGAAAATGTTTCTTTGGTGCTGTTGGGTGTGTGTGTGTGAGAGAGAAAAACAGGAAAGTCTGTTATTACAAAGCAGTACAAATGAACTGAGTTTTTACTCCATTCCCCTCTAAAAAACAACCAACCTTCTCAAACAAAACCAAGAACTTGATCTAAAAACCAAAGTGACAGAATTATAAAGATATCAAATATTTAAATTGCTGGCTCCTTTTGAAAAACCAAAATCATATTAAACGTTTTAAAGATATTTCAAGTTATCATCAAGAATCACTTCATTGTGATTTAATCAGGAATAGTTGCAGCATCACAAGGATCAACCTTGACCTGTCTGTGGGTCCTGCGGCCTAGGACCAGAGGAAGTGCAAATTAACTTCTTTCTCAAAACACCTGGCCCCACAGAGGTCTTTATTCTACCAATACTGGTGTGTGTAGAGGCCTTTTGAACACCCTCTTCTGTTTACTGTCACAACCATGTGTCACTATCATAGGACACTTTACAAGTAGAAATGCTTATCTACCTGCTTTTTTTTTTCTTTTTATTGAGTTTATTGGTACATTCTAGGTATACAATACAGTTGCATTCATTTCTGGGATCTTGTGCCCTTTTACATGACAGGTCTTGGTTCTCATTTTTTCCCTTGTCCATACCCTCCCTTCAACCCCTGCTCCCCTCCCCATTTACAAAAACTTCATTTCCATTTTTTCATTTTCTCATATTTAGTTCTTTTCCTTATTCCCTTTCCCCTACCCTTCCCACTTTCTCTACACCTTTAACCCTTTTCTTCCCTACCTGCTAACCTCTGATTTTTAAAAAATGCTTAGGGTGTATTAAAGTATTGTAGCTATAGAATGTACAATTAATATTTTAATAATTATTTGCCTTCCCTTGGCTATTTGTCCAGCTCTACTTAAAATATATTTTTTGAGCAACAAGAAACTGATATTCAACTTTTATGAAGCTAGAGTCAGGCAATGAGTAGATGAGTTAACTGTAGAACACTTATTAATATACTACACCTCCTAGTTCCATTATGTTTGTGATTCTACTGTCTACTGTGCTCCACAAGAAGTCCTCAAAAATCTCAGTGTGGTGGTCATTATAGCTGGCAGTTTACTTCTATTACCGAGTCTTTAGTAGCAAGTCTTTCTTATTTAAGAATAGCTGCAGTAGAAATAGGCTCCCTTACATTTAAAATCATTTAATACATCTTAAAGCAATTCATTTTTTTGTCATGGGTTTAATAAATTTTATTTTATCCCATTCTTCCCTCAAGCCCCCTCCCCTCCATATTTACAAAAGCTGTTTCCATTTTTTCCTTCTATTTTCACTTCTTGTCCCTTCCTTCCTCTCTCCCTCCTCCCTTGTTCCCCCTTCCCATATGAACACTTTCTTCCCATTTCCTAACCTCAGAATTAATTTTTTTAAGCTGTGCCATTTTGCATGTATCTTGCTCAGCAGAAAGGCGAATAACACTCAGAATTAGAAAACTAATACTCTTCAGATAAAGGGTAATGGTGGTGGCGGCAAATTCAAACTTCTGCATTGTAGCCAGCATAATGGGTTCCCCAAAGATAGCCCTGTCTTAATCCTCAGAATCTATGAATATGTTGCAATATATGGCAAGAGAACTAGGTTTACAGTTTAATTAAAATTGCTGAGGAGGCGATCTTCACATAGATTATATGGGTGAAGCCAATGTAATCAAAAAGTCCTCATAACTGTGATAAAGGAGAAAAAAGTGGAAGAGGGAAGCAGAGACAGCCAGGTCAGAAAGATATGTGACAGCACAAACAAGCCCAGAATGATGTCTTATGACTTCACCTACCACCACCGACTTGACTGACGGAGGAAGAGGTCCACGAGACAGGGAAAGCAGGCAGCTTCTAGAAGCTAGAAAAGGCAAGGAAGCAGATTCTCCTTTAAACCCCCCACCAAGGAACACAGAGCTGCCAACACTTTTAAGTCCCACATTAGACTTCTAATCTGTACATTTGAATTCTGTATGCCACCAAATTTGTGGTAAGGTGATCTGTCATCACTGTCAGTGGCATTTTAGTTTGTCTGCTGAAGGTCAGAAATGCATGAGGAAACTGCTTTGCTATTTGATAGCATAGCTTTCCTTATCACAAAAAGGCATTCCATTTTAAATTCTAAAACATCCTAGTTTACAAAAAGTGGTGGATCTGTTTTATGAGAACTTAGTTAAGCTGTTCTTGTATTTTCTTTGTATCACTCTTTTCTCCTGTTGCCTTATATGACAGAGATCAGAAGGGTTCATCAATTTATCTATTTTCCCAGAAACAGCACACTGAAATTCATAGGATCTGATTTCAGAAGTGTTACCTTTAATAGTTTCTAAAAGTATAACTCTCAAAATCTTAAGTTAGCTTATACTAAAAAAAGGTACCAACCACCACCACCTCAAAAAAATAATGGGGCAAAGAAAGAATGAAAGGGAAACTGAGCAGGAGATGGCAAATGTACACTGATGTTCACAAGCAAACTTTGGGGCATTTTCCATCTATGGGAAAGAACATGAAACAGTTTTATCCCATGCCTGAGCTGACATACTGATCTGCCTAATTCCTGAATTTCGCCTTGAGGTGTGTAAATAGAAAAAAAAATTCCTAACATAATACAAGTAACCTTTTCTCTATAACTTGATTTTAGGCTGTTGTCTTGAAATAATTCCTTCTGGAGAAAAATGTGTCAGGCAAAGTAATTTATGACTAAGTATTAATAGTGCCCTCCAGCTTCAGCAAATAACTTTAGCACATATTATCTCCAAAAACAATAGTTTGTTAGAATTTACCTATCCATTCAGAGCCATTATTTCAACTTTTAAAACCTATTTTTCTAAGTTTACTTATTCAGTAATCTTGGGGATTTCAAAAAGGTATTATCTTGTTCCACAATTCCAAGTGACATCATTCATTGTAATAAATATCATCCATTATAATGCATGTGAGTGGCTCCCCCTGCTGGTGTGCAACTGAGTGGCTCTGGATTTCAAGTCTGGTGCCTTCAGAGTTTCTTACTTGAGCCCTCTTTGCCCTCTTGGACTCCCTTAAGCATTGACTATACACGGGGGTTCATTAAAGACTGCCAATACTCCCACCTCAGAGATAAAACAGGTGAAATTCACAACATACAGTAGATGTCAAGATCTATACGACTCAAATGCCTGTTTCTCTACCCTCTTCCTCTTCAGAATTTAGCAGGGCTGGAAAGGATCATGTTTATTTCCTTACTCTCTGATTTAGCCTTCCTTAAAGTCACGTTATCTTTTTCTTCTACCTCATAGAAGCCATTGTGGAAGAATGACTGCTTTAGAATGTAAATTACAAGGGTAAGAAGTATTTTAAAAATAGTATTTCAAAAGAAAAAAAGGAAATAAATTATTTGTAAATAGGGAAGGGAGAAGGGGGTGAAGGGAGGGCAGGGGTAAGGGGGTAAAATGAGAATCAAGACCTGTCATGTAAAGGTACAAGATCCCAATGATGAATGTAACTGTACTATACCTAAAATGTACCAATAAACTCAATGAGAAAAAAATAGTATCATTTTGCTCATATTTCTCTTAATTTCATTTACTATTACTTTGAAGTGAAAAATGAAAATAGAAAAATATATATAGTTTTACCTCATATTGGTTTTCAAACTTTAAGAGCATGTATCATTAAATAGGGTCCATTCTCAATGAACACAGGTAAGACAAATTAGAAATACACAGAACTTCAATAGTTTTTATTTCATGAGTCATTTTCTTTCCTTAGTATAATTACTTAATATGCAAACAGTAAAGAGTAATGAGGCAGGATTAAAATAAAAATGTTTCAGCTATTTATCACAGATTGTATCATTGCTTCTGTTAATTGTCCTTTTGAACTGTCTGTACAAATAGAATATCTAGAAAATATTTTTCAATACTTCTTTCAGATCATATTCAAGCAGTTTCTTCTTTTTTGGTGCTAGGCAAAGAACGTGCACTATGCCATTGTGCTTAAAAGTTTACTTTTAAAAGGTTTCCTGGTTGAAAAGTTAAACATTTCTCAAATTTCCCTCAATGTGACTGCAGTTTTCTGAAACAGTAAATAAATACCCTGGGACATTATGTCTTATTGGTGTTTCACATTCAGTAACTAAAATTTGAACCAAACCATTGTTTAGTCTTCTGTAAGAATACTGAAGTTCTTATAATGCTGATATAATTTCATTTTTTAAGTTATATAGACAATCAATATTAGATTTAATATGGACTTTTGCAATTGTATTTCACAATAAAAATTAAGAATAATTGAGTGTTCATTTCTGTAATGGTTCCTTAAGCCTAACCTAAGCCTTCATTAATTATAAAATTCTGATATGGCATATTACTTAAAAAGACCTGAGTTTCATTTTGCAATAAATTGATGGCTTCTACTTAGTATCTGTAGCAGGAAGAAGCTGGCTATTTACACTGGACCTCATAGTTGCTAAAATTCCTTCTGGTCATAGTCCAATAAGGTCCCTTAGAAACGGAGAATGGAAGGTAGAAGGAATTCATTCAGCTGAGGTGTGTCCACCCTCCTTTGACCAAAGTAGTTGTGCACGTCTGTTTTATGTATCAAATGCCCCCACTCTTCTTTGAAGAATGTAACTAAAATATTTATATACCACTGATTACGTATCCAAAATTCAGGTTTTATCATTACAAAGTGTTCAAACCCTAATACACTGAAAACAATGTAAGCAAATAGATGATTATTACCCTTCCAATATACCTACTTGCATAGTCTTTACATTCCAAGTTAACATTATAGCTACACGCAGTATGAGAATTTTAAGTTCAGTGTACCATACTGTTTGCTTTCTGATGACCTCCAAGAAGTGTAGTTCTACTCCATCAATTCCTACAATCAGAATATTTGTTTGCTTCTTAAGTACTGGCATATGAAATACCTACTTTTTACTAAATAGAATGTCCTGCGTGCAACCCTTTTTTTTTTTTTTTTCCTTCCAAATTAGTTTGGGGCCTTGTTCAGTATTCTTACTGGATAAAGAGCAAAGGTAAAGAAAATGAGAAATTTAAAAATATTTTCAGGTAGTTTTTTTTTTTAAGGAGGTAAACAAAATACATGGAAAGGTTTTGGTTTTGTTGTTTCCCTTTCTTTTTGGCAGCACTTCCTATCTGGATAGCAACTAAATTAGGGACATCAACGACATGTGTACAACCAGTATAGTTATTTTCCTGGGTAGTAGTTTTGAAAAAATAAATGGCCTGATAATCCCTGTATTCATCTATTTATGTTTAAATGGTAGAAAATTTTTTATTCATCAACCACCCAAAACATTTTCTTGAAAATCATGTAGAAATTGATATCCATAGATTTGCTAATGTATAGAAATAGTCTCAATTTAGTTTAGCACAATATTTGAGGACAAAAACCCACGAATTTCTCTAAACTACTGTAGTAACACAATACCTGCAAGGCCTGACCTGGAGCTCTGCCTGCTTTGGTTATCTTCTCACTGCCATTAATTCAGGAATCCAACCAGCCAGGAGAAATCTGTACCAAGTAAAGCTGCTTTTAAGAAGGAAAACGGTGGCTCACTCACAATTTTAAAATTGAGCAAGCTTTTGGTAATATATATCAGACCTTGGAATTACACATATTCTTGAAAACTGTCCATAGCCAGTGGCAGTTGTGGCATGCTGCCAAAATAAGGGTCAAAAATTCATGACAATACTATTCTTTAAAGTCAACTAACTTTACCATTAGAAAAAATTTCCGATTTCAGCATCAAGAAAAATGAGCCAGGCCGGGGATTTAGCTCAGTGGTGCAGTGGCCTGCCTTGCAAGTGTAAGGACCTGAGTTTGATCCCCAGTACCAAAAAAAAAGAAAGAAAAATGAGCCTTAGGACGTCTCACCTCATTAAAAGAATCGGTTATCTTGAGAATCTATTCACTAAATAGTAAATTATTCAAGTTTCTTTTCCATCCTTTTATAAATTTCAAATGCTCCCATATGTGACAATTCACTAAAGAATATTTGGGACACACAAGTACTATGAAGCATTAACAAACAGAAATGCTTCTGAAGTGAGTGACTCATCTCAAGGGGCTTTGGAAAGATGTTCTGCTCAATAAGTGGTAGAAAAACACATTCTTCGGGTGGTTTTTCAAAAATTTACAGAGTTTAGGAGAGATAATAAGCAATAGCGCATAATTAAGAGCTTCGGTTCTGAAATCAGACATGGACTTGAATTCTTTGACCAAATTATCTGTATTTGTTTCTTTATATGAAAAACTGATAATTAGAATGGCTACTTATTATGGTGGTGAGGCTATGAGAATATATGTATGTAACAGATAAAACTATGATATACCTATACTATGCTACATGCTTTTAATATATAACCTCTTAATCTTCATAGTTCTACAAGGGAGCTAATAGTCCCATTTTATAGAAGATTAAAAGGTTAAATTCTGAGGTTCCATGTCTAGTAAGAGGCAGAACCAAGATTCTATCTCAAGAATAGATCCCAAAGCCTGTTTTCTTCTGCACTATATAGTATCTTGAGAAACTGTAAAATAGGTATTTCTGTTAAATCAGGAATCTTTAAATTTTGATTAACTAAAATAACTTTAGTAGTCTTACATTTTTCAATCAGAATATGACAAATGTTTATAAATGGAACATTTGTTCTAATACCAGGCAGCTTCTTCCATATTAAAGGGTTAGAATTTAAAATACTTTCAAAACTTTTATAACTTTTAATTATACATTAACTTAAAACAAGTATTTTAGGAAATTACCAAATAACCTAAATATTTCAGAAATGTATTTAATATTGGACTCATTTTTCTGCTGAGTGCTGTCCCCAAAAGTACACATTCCAAGTCTAAGGAAAGTGAGTAAAGTGCTTTCACAACATTCATGTTATTGCTTCCTGCAATTTATGAAGGCATCTCCATTTACAGAACATGGATTTTTTCTCTAGCATCCAATAAAATTGTCAGAATGGATCATTTAAAAAGGTTATCTGACAAAATAAAATCATTGCTGATTATTTCTGCTTACACACAAGAAACTAAAATATCCTTGTCTATTATTCCAGAGTTTAAAATAGGAATAAGGGATGAATTCTGCTACTTGTGTTCCATTTTCCTGTTCCAATACAGCTGGCCTATAGAAGGTCATCTTTTTCTCTGTACATAATCATCACCATGTGTGGCATTTAATAACACCATTTGGAAACCCAGAACACAAAGATAACCAAGCATCTCAGGTTAGAATCTGAAGGAAAAAAACAGAATCACCTAAGACACAGAAACAAGTCATTACTACTAACAGATGTAATTCAGGTGAACTAAATTTATCTATTATTCTAAGTATTATTGATAGTTATAAACACAAAATCTATTTAGATTTGAAAATTATAACTTCCCTCTGCATAAAAAGTTGTCTATCACTATAAAAATTAGCTGACTATAATTTAATGACTAGTAGCAGAAAGTGTATCTCCAAGACTTGGTCCTGATTTAGGAAAGAAGAAAAAAACACAACTTCTTGAAAAGGTAAAATAGCATAAAGCATTTAATGTCTAAACAAATCAATCTGTTAGTAGTAGTCACAAAATATGCTTAATATAGAAACCCACATTTATGACTTTAATAAAAAGTGTAAATTTACCTCAAAACATAAATTAACTCATTTAAAGAATCAGCATCGGTCCAAATTATGGTGAACTTTAAACAATTTCAGAATAAAATAACAGTAAGTACTTTATACTGCTTTTTATCAAAAAAATGCTTACAAGTTCTCCTAAAAATAGTCTGAAGCAACTGTTCTTTATTAATAGACGTTTTCAACATTATGGGCAACATTCTTAAAACCTTAAATTTGACAGGCTTTTAGACATTTAAGTACTGTGGTCCCCTTTTCTTTGATGTGGTTTATTCAGTTAGAAAAGAAAAGCATGGTAAACAACTTAATACAGTTTCACCAAATTGATAGTAGTACAAAAAGTTTAAGACTCTACAGAGCTACACATCGTACCTAATGTATCATTAAAAATAGACAGTATTTTCTTCAGCAAATGAAACAGCATACTGGTATGCTGTTAATGTGTACTTTTTAACACGTACTGTCGTTAAGTATTTACAACTTCTACTTTTATGAAGAGAACTAGAATGTAAATTTTCTGCAAAACTCGAAAAAAGCAATACAAAATTTGTGAAAGCCTGTTTTTATACAAAAGCCAGTTTTTCTCTTCAAATACTAGATATCATATGTAATGATTATTTTGCACATATTATAGTAATTCTTGAGGATGCTTTAATGCTGGAGGTAAGTTTACAGGTCTTGCTTCTTCATCAAGGAGTACCAGATCTTCTATCTCACTGCCTCTGTATTTTCTTTTACATATTTTTACCACCACTTTTTTTTTGAGAAACAACTTCAATGCTTCTCTTGATGCAACTGCTTTTGCATTTTCTTTGCTTTTGCCACAGCCAGTGCCCAAATACACAGACTTGCACCTCAATTCACAAACAATACTTTCTTGAGAGCTTTTATTTTGAGGCAGATCTGCCAGTTCTTTTAGTGGGACAAAGAACACATCCAGGGTAGCTTTTAGAGCCTCAATAGCTGCGTTTAGGAGCTCTCCATGATTCACATTGGGACTAAAGCCACCCACAGCTACCAACTTCCATGCCACTGTTTTATACAGTCTATTGAAGAAAGGCTGCTTCTGTTTTACATCTTCATTGGTTAACTTGCAACAAGAGAATTTGACTGAACTCTCACTTGACTGTGCAGTACTTTTAGAAGGCAACTGTGAGGTGCTACTCTGTGAGCTAATCTTAGATGCAAGCTGGGACACACTTGCTAAAGAAGTGCTTTTGGGAACCAGAGATCCACTGGCCTGGGAGCTGCTCTTGGAAGCTAACAATGATGCAGCTACCTGGGAAGTGCTTTTGGAAGTTAGCAGTGATGTATTTGTTGAGCTGCTCTTGGAAGTTAGTAACGATGTGCCTGATGAGGAACTGTTTTTAGATACTGATGATGAAACACCTGCCTCTGAACTAGTTTTGGAAGTTAGTCCACTTGAAGCTGTCTCTGAACTAGGTTTAGAAGATAATAACGGCAACTCTACCTCTGAGCTTCCAGAGGTGCCCAACAAGGGAACTTCAATCTCTGAACTGCTCTGAGAGGCTGAGACTGATGAGCTTTCCAAAGCACTCTTTTTTGGTGATCCACTTTGTTGTCTGCAATCAGTGGGCTGCGTCATGTGACTATTCACACTACATTTCAACAATGAAGAAACAAATGTTGCTGAACCATGTTTATCTGGAGCTTCAGATTGAGAAGCTTTTCCAGATCCTGCTGTTACCTGAGAGGAAATGCTGCTGCTGCTGTTGCTGCATTGGCTGGAAACAGAATGATCTTCTCTTGAAGAGTTATTCTGAGTGGTGATGCCAGAGCTCCGAGTGGAGTTACCACTACTCTCTGATTTGGTGGATGACCCTGAACTTGTTGAACTGTTTTCTTGCTGAGCTGATGTTCGTTCTGTTTTGGCAGAAATTTTTGCAAGATCTCGCTCAACTGCAGAATTGTTCTTTCCTTCTACAATTCGTTTTTTGGATGGCTCTTCTACCCCTTCTAAAAAGAAGGAAAACAAGATACTTGAAATACTTCACAGATTATCAGATGACAAGACAGATATTAAGAAAGGCACAAGGCAAAACTGTTTCAGTAGTAGTTTACGTGTAAAATAACGTCATTACCTTCTTAATACAGTGTTAAGTAACATCATCAAACTCTAACATTAAAAAAATCCATAGCATCAGACAACAGAAAACACTTCAAATTCTAAAGCAATCAAAGAAAACTATCAAATTCAGAGCCTAAAACACATAGGCAGGTAATTTATAAATTTAACATTTCAACTTATTAGCATTACATAAATTTTGGTTTGTTAAATTAGTGTTAGCAATAATTCCTAATTATATCAAACTTATTTTCTAAACTCCTATGTATGTTCACATCTATGATCTGCTAACCATTGCTACTCGATATCCCTCTTTTCTTCACCTTGGCAACCAGTTCGTCTCTTGTTGTATGGATTGGAGCATCTGTCACTTTGATGCCTTCAGCCATACTAAGAATTTTATCCATAACTTTTTGAGGGTACCTGAAAAAGAAAAAGTCACTTTTTAAAAGTCGGGTTATTCTCAGCTAGTAGTTGTGGTGTGAAAAACAGGCCACAGGAACGAACTGCATTTCCTGGTTACAATTAAGAACGTGTATCAACTGCCAAGAACAGTTTCCTGGAATCCCATAAACAATTGACCAGTCCAGGAGGCGGGCCTCCACGTACTGACCTTTAAATCTGGTGTCCATCCGCAAAAGCGTTTCCGGCTCAATGCCAACAATTGCAAAGACGGCCAGCCTTCCAGACGACTGAACTTACCTACTATCTGAATTTTTGTCGGCTGCTCGCGGGGACGCCCTTCTCGCCCTAGAGGGCAGCCCGCGCATTCCCGCGCTTCGCAACTTCCCCTCCCCACCGAGGCTGGTCCCGCGGCCAGCTCCGCAACCCAGTGTGGGGGTGGAAGACAAAAAGGAAAGGGCTGATAGTGACGCTTCCTCACTCACCGGCACCCAAGGAAGACATGGTTCGCCCAAGCCATGGAAAAAGAGATAAGCTGATGCAACTGCCGACTGCGGGTCCCGCTCTTGGCGTCTGCAGCTTCGTCTGTGTTAGCGGAGATAACACCGCCAGCGGGCGCCAGGTCGCCGGCGTTGCGAAGCAGAAACTCCCGGCGGTGGCGCCAGTGTTTGTCAGTCTCGCCCTCGCAGCGCAGCGCCTCCACCCAGGCGGCCACCCGCGGGTTCTGGCTCAGGTACTCCGACACCTCCTGCGCCATGTTGGACATGCAGGAAGCTGAAGGCGCGAGCAGACGTGCACCAGGAAAAAGGCTGGGTGCACAGGGGCAAGCGGCCCTGTCACTGCGGCCTGCACCGGCGGTCCTGCGGAGAACGCCCCTAGAGAGGCCCAAATACCAAACAACAGCGACGGGAAGAGCTGAACCGCCCACTTCCGCCTACCGCGGGCTCCTTCCCTTTTATAACCTCGCCGTCGCCGCGCGCCTGCGCGTCTTTCCGGAGCAAGCC
>NW_022900930.1:23015007-23033338 GCF_012274545.1 Fukomys damarensis
CGGCTCTGAGGCGCGGCCGAAACCGGGGCGTTTTGTTGGGCATTGTGACGCTGCGCTGGGTGGGAACGCCCGGCCCTGCTCTCCTCCCTTCGGCTCCGGGCTCCCAAGTCCGCAGGTACCGGGCAAAGTCCTGGAGGGCTGCGTCCTGACAGACCTTGAGCCGCGCGGCCTGTAGGTCTCCGCCCTAGGACACTCTCTTTTGAACGGGGCCCAAATGAACAAAAGCCCGCTTCCATTTTTTAAAGTTATTCTGGAAAACAGCTTCACGCGCTATTTTGGAGTAAACTAGCGGAGCATTCCGAGGCTGTCCCGGTATCGGAGGTCGCTTAGGAATGTGGGGGTGCCCATAGATAGTTATATTAAAAATGACGTTGGGGCTGATACAGTTCGGTGTTGCCCGTACGAGGTGTAGTCTCGGAAGCTAGTCAGTAACTCCCTGCTCCGCGGGCATTGGGTTTGGTTTCCGCAATTTCTTTGGTCTCTAGTTCAACCCAGACAATTTCTGCTTCCACTCCCTTTCGTTTTTGATCAGTAATGTAACAACTGTGCACCAACAACGTCGTATGTCTGTAGTAGTATTTCCATATATTACCGGTATTAGCCTCACAGGAACAGATAGGCAAGAGGCAGAAAGAAAGTGTGCTTCTTTATCTCTACCGCCAAACCCTCACCCTCTAAGAGCTATTTTTTCCCCCCTTGGATTATTTTCCACTTTACAGTGTTCGCAGTTACAACACGCACTATTACCGCAGGCTTATTGTTAACGTTTCCAATTCTATGTGTACTGTAATAAAATTAATACATTTATACATAATGATAAATTATGGAATTGACTTTTTTCAATTTGTGTAGTTTGCTGTAAAAATGCTTAATTCAGAATAATAAAAATGTCACTTTAGGTAGGACTAACAAAAAAGCCGTGTAATTATACATGCTGGATTAATCAAAATCGTGCCCACTTTTCGGTTATGCCAAAAGAAACTATAGAAACAGGAGCACAAAAACATTGTGGCTTGTAATGTTACTTTCAGTTTTACTATTTCTTCCTTATAGTTAATTGCTAAAAAAATTAAGAGGGATGAAAGGATTGCTGAAATTGGCTATTTAAAAAAATGAAGAGGTTTTATAAAGTTTCTCCTTTCATGAATCTTTGGCAAGGTGTCATAACAAGTAAAAAAAAAAAAAAAATCTATGAACTTTAAAGCCAGAAATTTTCTTTTTAACTTGTTGCCCTGTAGCTTTTTCTGGTGGGCTTCATTGCCTTAAAGGGAGAGCAAACAGAGCCCACATTTTTTTAAAAATTGGGGGGGCCGGGAGATTTAGCTCAGTGGTTCTGCCGCCTGTCTCACAAGCGCAAGGACCCGAGTTTGATCCCTGGTACCAAAAAAAAATAAAAATAAAAATTTTAATGGTGATCTCCCTAAATTGCCTATGCTAGCCTTGAACTGGTGATCCTTTTGCCTTAGCCTCCCTGGAAACTACGATTACAGGTGTGCACCACCACATCTGGCTAAATTTTTTAGTTATAATAAAGGTATTACAGTCTGAAAGCTAGAGTACTTCGCAAAAGCTAGGTGCTTGACAGAAACGATGGCTGGTTTTGATACTTTAAAAATTGACTGCTTGGCATGGTGGCATACGTGTCTGTAATCCCAGTACTGGGGAAGCTGAGGCAGGAGGATTACAAATTCAAGGCTCGCATAGGCTGTATATGAAATCCTGTCTCAACAAACAAACAAAAAAGTTGATTGCATATAAACCTCAGGATATAGACCATGGGCCACAAAGTTGAGAGGAATATCATATATAGAGTATCATATATCGTATGTTTTCTGAGACATAGCCTCACTGTATTGCCTAAGCTAAATTTAACTTAGTAGTAGATACTCGTCCAGCATGTATGAGGCCATGCTTTGGCTCTCCAGCATCGGGAAAGGAAAGGGAGAATTGGGGATGGGGGAGAGATTCAAAGAGAAGCTCCTGCTCGTAACTAGGAGAATCAATAGTGGCAGAGGGTAAGAAGAGGGAGAGAGGAATTGGCTGCTGTAAATTGGTGTATAGATACTGAGAGTCAATAGCAGGATGATTTGATTCTATCTGAACCTCTGGAAGAGTGCAACTCATAGTTCCCTGAACCAGCATAGATTGGCCTTTAGAAGAGGAGGCACTAGTGCAGAAAAGGCTTTTTTTAAAGCTCTGATAAGCAATCATACCGGCTTCTCACATCCACATGTGCACTTGCACATACCTCTCTCAGGCCCTATGGAAGATCCAAAATATTGGATCCGTGTTGATGAGGGCTGGGCGTAGACAGCACAAGTCAACAAAAGAAGCAGCAGCTAGTTCTCAACAAGGTGAGATGCAGGTGGGACCAAGTCAACGGGAAAAAACCCTCAAATGCAGTGAGTATGATTACTTGTGCTAAGAGATCAGATGGTTCCACTGTCATGGAGCCCTCAGAAAAGGCACAGAGACAATGCTAGGAAATACTTCCTAAGCCTCTCTCACCATTGCCCCCACTAGAAAACTATCAGAAGAGAAAGGGGAGAGAATACTAACCAAGGGAGAACTATCCACTCCAACCCCCAAAGTAAGTTTCAAACTACAAGTGACTGAGTTCTGTTTCACAAGATTAATATTTGTACTATTGAAGTGCTTCAATTCATTGAAAATGCTGCTGTATTATGTCTCTGAAGAAATCCAATATAAATTCCACTGGCAAGCTGGCCTTTCTGAAGATGGCTTTCCACAGAATAACCTAAAAAGGAGAGCCCCCTTTCCTGAGAGTGATTGTCAAAGCAACAAAGCCCTTGGTATGGAGGTCTGTGTGTGGAGTACAGAATACACTCCAGTCAGCGTCGTAGCTGAGGTTATGGCTTAGTTTGAGAAACACTTCACAGTGAAAGGAAAACTTGACAAAAATGATGCCTGAAGTCACAAGTCATCCTTATCACAGTTATAACGTGTACAGTCCTTAAAATCAGACCACAAGCATATTTTAAGAAGAGGATCCTGGCTGGGGATTTAGGTCAGCGGCACCGCACCTTCCTTGCAAGCGCAAGGTCCTGAGTTCGATGCCCAGAGAGGGGAGCCCAAGAAGAGGATGCTCTGTGTTGGAAGCTGCAGAGAAATCAAAGAGGAAGACTGGTATTAATTAGATTTAGAGATTGGAACCATTGATGAGCTAAGCAAAAGTTGTGTGTGTGTGTGTCTGTGTGTGTGTGTGTGCGTGCGCGCGTGCACCTGAGGTTTGAACTCAGGGTCTTCATACTGAGCTACACTCCCAGCTTTCTCTATTTTTATTTTGAACAGGGTCTCAATAAGTCACTTGATTACCCAGGCTGGGCTGAAATTTGTGATTCTCTTGCCTCACCCTCCCAGAATGTAGGGATTACAGGCCAGCATCCTATCCTACAAAAGCGCTTTGTTTTGTAGGCTCTGTACTAAAGCAAGTTCAGTGGAAGGAAATGGAGATTTGGGGCAGTAGAGGGTGGAGGAGGGAGGAGTCATGGGATGAAGGCAGCTTTTGAATTTGACATGGGAGTAGTTTGAACATGTTCAAATGCTGATTGATAGACTGAAGAGAGGGAAAAAATTTAAGGATGCTGAAGAAAAAGGGTAACTAACATTTTCAAAAACGTACAAGGGACTGGGATACAACACGTGGGATGATGAACAGATAGAAAAATACTTCTTCCATTTCAAGAGATAAAAAGGTTTATAAATTTTGAGGCGCTGATCAAGAGTAAAGCATGCTTGAAATAGCAGAGGAAAAGCTGCCTGGATGAACACAGTTCATATATATTATATCTATAGATCTATATCTATCTACATCTATCTTCTAGATAGATAGATATAAGCCTGAAAAAAATGAATGTTTACATACAATAAAAAGTGCTGGGTGTGGTGGCACATGCTGTAATCTCAGCACTGAAGAGGATGATTTCTGTGAGTTCAAGGTCAGCCTAGGCTATGTGGTGAATTCAAAGCCAGCCTGAACTGCATAATGGGACCCTGCTTCAGAAAATAAATGTTAATTAATTTTTGCTACTTTGGAGATTAAATGAGAATGTGAAGTTAATGCTTTTCATGGGAGTTAGTTTCTAAAATCTGCATGTCCATGAGTCAGACAAGACGGTTCTATTTTACCATTCCCTGTGGCGTTGGGGCATTAACCTCACTTTCATTTATTTTTATTTTTTAATTGTCACATGGAAGTTATACATACTTATACAGTTGACCTCAATTTTAGAAGGACCACTTTGGCGTCTCCTGATGTGAAGAAGTTAGAAAACTATGAACTTTGTCTACAGGTTCACAGATTCCAGTTTGAATACTTACAAATGCATGTGACCAAAAAAATTCTGACTTAAAAATGGCTTCTGCTTAAAAAAAAGGAAAGCTATTGGCTGTGTTGTTGATAGTTGAAAGGGCAGACTGTGTGATCCAGGACATCAAACAATATAGTCAGGAAGGCCTTCTTTCTCTTGCTGTAGGCCTTGCTTTCTCCGGGTTAGCTTGGATCTCAGGTAAGTGCTCCTACATAGGGACATAATGGTGCTGTTAGCTCACAGCAGACCTCCTTTCTAGTTCAGCAGTGTCAGCAGGAAGAGAGCTGAACTTTCCTGTTGGTTTCTGTCAGTGTCCTAAGATTCTGTTGGGAATTCACCAGATCTGTCAGGTCATGCATCTATTCCTTAAATAAACACTGTTCCTCAGGAGAATGAAAGTGTACAGGGCTGAATCATGCCTGCCCTGAGAAAAATAAAACATCCGAGAAAGTTCAATATCATGTAAGAAAAGTAACAGGCTCAATAAATTAAAGAATTTACACTTGAGGAAAGGAAGCTAAAACCGGTATGAACAGAAGATCATGAAATACCAGAAAAAATACATATTTTTAAAGAGGATAATAAGCAGTCTTGGATGAAATAAGGCATTTGTTTTATAGGTGAGCTGTGTTGTCAGGAAAACTTTCACATTTTAACCAAAATGATCGGCTTTTGAAAAATATCAATTCCTATTTTTTTGTATAGGTTCATACAGAGCCTTGTTAAAGACAATTCAATCTTTTAATCTTCATGTCCCTCCTAACGCTAACAAGATGAGCTACTACATTTTATTTTCCCATTCCCCAATTCCTTTGTGAAACTTGACACAAATGTCTTGTCTAGAATATGAACGATTTAAATCTAGGAGGGAGAACATACAGGGATCAGAGGAGTTGGTATTTGGAGAATTCAGTTCCGAAAAACGAACTGAATCACAGATCTTCAGAATATGGTAAGTTAGGCCTTGGAAATTCAGTCTGTTTTGTAGTTGAGGAAACTAAACCTTAGATGGGTTAGGTGATTGCCCAAGGTGAAATAACTAGTTAAGGGCTGGGGATTTAGCTCAGTGTTTCCGCCTCCTGCCTCGCAAGCACAAGGAACCGAGTTCGATCCCAGGTACCAACAAAACAAAACAAAACAAAAAAACTAGTTAATGGCAGAGTGCAGAGTGCTATGATTTAGATTTAAAATGTCTCCCCAAAGGCTCCTGTGTGGGTGGGGCTTTTGAAAGCTGACTGGATCATGTGCTCAGAGGGATGCTATACTCATCAGTGGATTCAACCTGGGATGGCAGACTACCTCCATGTGGGGAGGGCTGGGACCTTCTGAGTACGGGGATGCTTTGAAGGTACTCCAAAGATTGGAGAAGCACTCTCACTAGTTAATGAGCAGTGTGAAGTGATGGGGCAAAGATCTGTGTAAGATCACAGCAGCCATGGCACAGCCCTTTCTGATGGCGTCAGCAGAAGCAGAAGTTGAGCTCTGAGCCCAAGCCTGTGCCAATGAAATGCCAAATGAAGAGGACAGGGTTAAATCTGTTTTTAAAAAAAGTGCCAGTGCTGGAAGTGAATATGGCAGAGTTCAGGCCACCAGGCTGAGCACAAACCTGAGTCCAAACTCAAGTTGCTATGGGAATGTCAGGCTGTAAAGTTGAATGTCAAGTGAGAGGAATGGCTCTTGGGCCACAAGTAGCCTGTACAGGGTCCCGGTGGGTGGCAAGGCTGGGGTTGACTCCTGGCTCAGGATGTCAAAGGAGGAGGAATGAGCCTTCCTGGCAGCTTGCAGAGAAGTCAACAAGACCCCATCTTGCTGATTGGTAAACTTGCTTCTGGATTCTACAGTTTAAGTCAATATTTTGTCTGACTGACTTGCCTAAAACATTTCTTGTGAATGACGTTGGGATAGTACTTAAACTGCATTTACAGGGTTAATTTGCTCTGCTTTTTGCTTTCTGTTTATACTAAGATAATTTTGCTATTCAAGGTTACTTGAAAGTCTAATACTGAGCCAGTTCTAATTGGAATGCAAACATCTATGAGTTAACTCTGAGACCAAAGGAAAGAAAATGTATAGAACCGTTTTGAAATCCAAGCAGCCACGGGGCTTGTAACAGAAAGGAACCCATAAGTAGGGCAAAGGAGGAGATGTAAAAAAAGTTCTGAGTGTGGAGATAGAACAGTATAGGTGAAGAAGATTAAGTTTGTATTAGCAGTGGGCAACTACCCTTCCTGGAATACAGTTTGTATTTCCCTGGCCTCCCACCCCAGAATGTACTACGGGTGGGTGTGTTGTCAGTGCACACCCTGCACACCACAATTGGAGAATCCCACTTAACAGTGCAGACTATAAAGGCAATGAGGTGCAGCTGGTGAAATGGGAACAAGTAAAGCTGCCTACCTCACACAGGGTAGTTAATACAGGCAGCTAAGATTGTCCCAGTGATATGCAGAAATCACAGCCACCACAAAGGAATTAGAAAAGCAAGAAACTATCTGTCCATCCCACAGCCCTTTTACCATTCCAGTATAGCCTGTACAGCAGTTGCATGGCTCATGGAGATTGACCATGGATAATAGCTAAATGAGCCTCCCTCCCCCAGTCCATGCAACTGTACTCAACATTGTTTTCTTGACTAAATGGCTGGTTCAGGCTTTGGGATCTTGTCATGCTGTTTTTGGATCTTACTAGTGTTTTCTTTAGTGTTCTCCTAGTGCTGAGTCCCAAGATCAGTTTGTGCTCCCTTTTCAAGTGCTCCCCCAGGACTTTCTGAACAGCCCCACCATTTGCCATGGGATTGTGGCCCAGACCTTGACTTGTCAACCTGCTCACTGATTGAGAAAATGTTTTCTTATACATAATATTCTCACGTCTGAGGCTCTCACAGATTTATAAAATATCTGGAGGATATACAGTTACACCTGATGGTGTGGGGATAGGAGATCTCCAGAAGGTATGAGGGCGTGGCACCTAAGTAATGTTTCTTGGAGTCTCATGGTCAAGTAAGATGCACATGATACCTAAAAATGTTGAGAAAATTTTGCAGCAGCCTGTGCCAATGAATGTACAGAATGTATCTAGGACTCTTGGGAAACTGATACATTTTTATACCATACCTTACTCTAGTTATCCACCCCTTATATAACTCCCTTCCTCCTTTCTTTCTTCCTTCCTTTCTTTTTCTTTCTTTTCCTTCCTTCTTTCTTTCCCCCCACCACCCTTTCGACAGTATTGTTAGTAGCCCAGGCTGGCCTTGAACTCTCAATGATCCTCCTGCCTCACCCTCCCAAATGTTGGGAACACAGCCATGTGCCACCACATTCACCTCCCCCTTATATAACTTGATGAAAAGGGAGACCATATGGGATTGGGATAAAAGAGTTTAACAGGCTTTTGAGCAAGCCAGGATACTTGTGGGACATGCCAGCACCACAATGCCTATTTGTTCTATTTATTTAGTTTTTGTTTGTTTGGGTTTTTTGAGACAGGGTCTCACTATGTAGTTCAGGCTAGCCTTGAGTTCACTGCGTAATCCAGGCTGGCCTCAAACTTATGGTGATCCTCCAACTTTAGCCTCCCAAATGCTAGGATTACAGGCATGTGCCATTATGCCTGGTCCATTTGTTTTAGGAGTTACTAAGAACCCCTGGGATATAGCTGGGGATTATGGCAGAAATAACCTGAACTGACAGTTCCAGTGGATTTCTGGTCCCAATCATGGAAAATAGAAGTCCAATATACAGCCCTGGGGCAGGAACTGCTGGCTGTTGTAGTCAGGGTCTGCAAGGGAATAGATTTAATATAGGATACATAATTTACAGGATTATTTTATAATATTCACCCCAAAAGTCAAATGCAGAGGTGTATAAGAGATCTGTCTACCCACTAGAGACTCAAAGAATCCACCCAAGGGCCTGAATGCCAGAGCAGTGTCCTGCACAAGTCCAGCTAAAGCCCAGAGCCCAAGGCAATGTCCTCCACGAGTCCAGCCAGATGCCTAGAGCCCACAGCAATGTCTCATGCAAGTCTGTATCAAGGATCTGCACTGGGAAGGCCCAAAGGCTTGTGGTGGAAACCAGAAAGTCTGGACTGGTGGGGTGAAGGATCTGTGCCACTAGGCTGAGGGATCTGTACTGGAACCATGAAGCGACACTCAACACAAAGACCAGAGCTCTCTCGAAAAAAATACCAGCTATGCCTGGCAACAGCCAGGACCTGAGCTCTTCTGACTGTGAGAATAGTTGAGTTCATATCAGGAAAACCAGCTTCTCCAAGAAAATCAACAGCATACAATCTTCCTCTGCGGTTCTCTTTTTCTGCCATTGACAATAATTCTGAGGTGGGTCTTCCATGCCAAGAGTCATGCTAACTTGGGCATTCCAAGTTAATCATTAGTTAATCTACCACACTGGCCATGGACAATGACTTGCAGCAGGTAGAATCCACAACTGTATCTCTTTCAATGATGGTAAAGAGCATATACAATAAATGGATGTGTTGAATGCCTTTTGGCCAAGCCCCTTTCCGGGGTAACACAAATCAGATTTTACAGGAGTGGCATTCATAACTGCAGTAGCATGGAGTCCTACCTGCTAGCCCTGTGACAAATGCCATGCAAGCCATACTGGGGCCAGTGTCTTTCCAAGTTATTGAACCACCCCCAGTGATTAAACCAACAACTAAGACAGATGAGGTGCTGGAACGGACAGTGTCCATTTCTGAACATGCTTGGTACACCAACGAGTGTAGTCAGGGCACAAAGCAGGAAGGTATGGCAGTAGTAATACCTATGAACACAGCTACCATTTGGTTAGAGAATGTAAAAGGGAATAACAGCCCATGAGCTGAGCTAAGAGCAGTATGGATAGTAGTGACTCATGAGAAGTGGCCTCTTTCTGCATGGATAGTTGGGTGGTCTTTAGAGGACAGACTCTGCATGGCACAATGGGAAAAAGAGCAGGTGGATAGAAAGCCATTAAGGGGACAATAGATGTGGAAGGAGATGTACAAAATAATATAAAGTGAGTCTATCAGAACCACTAATAGCCTTCCATGTGGCTGTCCACAACTTGCTAAGTCTGCCAGGTGATCAAGAGGCTGATTCCCTTGGGAAGGTACAAGCCATTTGTCATCAGACACCTAGAAGTCTGGACATAGGGAGGCCAACAGAGGCTGGGGAATAGCAAAAGTTGCAAGCCTTATAATAAAGTATTCTAGCCTTTTATGCTCTGTATAGGTGTGTAAGACCTGTTCCAGCCTGTGACATTGGAGGATGGATGTACTAGCTGGACAGGTGCATAGGTCAACGTGTTAGGTATGAGCTTGTCAGGTGGCTGATACTACTATGCCTGTGATTGGGCAATACAAATATGCACTCACCTGCGTGGATATTGCCATGGGTCTCTTGAAAATGTTTCCCTATAAATAGGCCACTGGGGAAGCCACTATCAGAAGCCTCCCTCGGTCTCCTGTGATGGATAGATACCTATGAAGAATTAACTGACAGGTGTATTCATTTAACCAACACTGATGTGCAAAATGAGCTGAGGACAGTCAAGTATAATGGTACATTCACCTGCCTTACAACCTCATAGGGGTTAGTTGCCTTGATGGGAAAGAATGGGTTGCTAACGTAACAGTTAAAGGTTTCAGTGAAGGGACCTCACATGGGTGGTACTTCCAGAAGCCATAAGACTGTTGAATGAAAATCCCAGTGCCAGGCATGGGCTACTTTCCTATGAATTGTTGACCAGAGAGACCCACAAGGCCCTTCCATGCTGTACAGGCTATTGCCAGTGTAGAAGATTGCACGACGGATCTGGACAGTGAGATCCTGTTGTTGAAGACACCAAGCCCTTTAACTACAAAACACAAAAAAATCAAGCTGGGTCTAAGCTGCAAGCTTCCTCTTATTGGCCAGTACTTATTACACTAACATATTACCGCCTACTGGAGCAGTAGTGACGTAACTGGTCTGGGTGCAGCCACTAACACCTAATTGGACCTTAAGCCCACTCCAAGGGAGCGGATTCACATGCAGTAATGTAAGCCAAGACAAAAGCTGTGGCTGGTGAAGTCATAGGCTCCTGCAGGAAAGCCACTGCCGTTGTTTTGTGAAATGGATATACGGTGCCAGTGAAGCTACCATCTAAACATTTGTGTCTGTGCCCATAGATTGCTGTTGCTACCAGCCAAGGCAGAGGGACCTTCTTCTAGTGGTGGGCAGTGACCACGGTGGACACCCGCCCATCAGACATCCAACGGGTGAATATGTGGTGAACTTCCCCACTCCAGACAAGGGGCATGCACTTGTTCCTCCAAAGCTGATCTGTGGGGATCCTGGGACTGAGATAGGGTCTTCCTTTACATAACGTAAGTGAGGCACTATGTGGATGAATCCTGTCCCGGTGTCCATCATTGTGAATGGCTTGTACTCTTGGTTAATGTTTATCATCCTAGGAGTGAGCGTCTGCTGCTGCAGTCTGGATTGTTGCTGCGGCCTAACAGGCCAATGCTCACCTCTCAGTCAAAGGAGATCACATCCCTTCCAAGGCACAGGGAACATCACAGAATAATTCAAGAGCTGGAGGAAGGGGTGGGGTGGAGTGAGAATTCCTCAGAACCTTAGCCAAAGGAGCTCCATCTTGCCCCCCACCCCATCTATCTGTCCAGTGCCTTCAGCACCCAACAGGTGCTGAAGCTGTGTGCCAGGCTGCAAGGCAAAGCCATCCACCACGGAAGCCAAACAGCACTGACCAATACTGGCAGAGTTCCTGAGAAGGACAGATGAAAGTGGAGTGTATGCAGTTCCCAAGGATCCTTCTAGTTTTTGATCCTGCTTTTGCTCTTTGAATTGGAGCTCTGTAAATCCAATAGCTTAACAAAGGGGGAGTGGGTGACTTCGTTAGGGCTGCAGCCTGCAAGTCTTCCTCTGCTCTGTTAAACTTATTTGCTCGCCTCACTGGGCTTGTCCAAGTCAGTGTTTGGATGGTTAGCCTCATCTCAGTGTGGAGGCAGAAGTTTCTTTTATGTCTCTCCAGGAAATTCATGCAACGCCATTCATTTTTTGTACATGTAGGCCACTTCTGCATCCACCTCATCCCCACAGAAGGACCTCGTCAAGTCAGGACACCTCCTTCGGGCACAGGTGAACGTTCTGTTGCTCACTGTACCAGGTCCACTTGCCCAGACACTCCATGCAGACCAGTCTAGGACACTCCTCCATGCCATCTGGAAAGAGGGGATGCTTGGGGTGTGTTGCAGCACTCCTAGATTCTAATGGAAATTGGGCATGGGTCACCTTGCCTAATGATCCCCCAAACCTATTGGGGTTTTTGTCATCCTTCATCTGCCTATGCCCCTTCCCCCTACCACTGCAATTCAGCCTTGGAGATGAAGGTAGCAGGACATGGGATCCTTTCTCAGGAAACATACCAGTAGTCTAGTTCTCCTGGTTCCTTTCCAGACCCTTCAAGATCTCTTTTCCTTTGCAGAAGTTTTGTTTTGTTTTGTTTTTCTGGATATGAGGTAGCCTGGCTCTTCATCTATTCTTCTAAGCCTATTGTTATGCCCTATCTAGACCTTGACCTGTAAAAGTCAAAACTTTGCCTCTTTTGTCTTATTCATCCCACTGCATCTTGCAGAAAAGGCAGTGACCACAGAATGCTGTATGTCTCAAAGAGTAGGTAATAAAAGTTAGAGCTGCCTCTGGAATCTCCTGAGGAAAATGGGAGCATCATTATCCCGTACTACCAAAGCCCCTTCAGATGTTAATACAGAGACTAATTTTAATTTTTTATAAGCAATTTCTTTAACCTCAGAGAATAAGTGAAGAGATGTGAGGAAAAGATGTAATCTAATAAAGAGTATTGGAGTCGGTGGAGTTCGTTCCTTCATTCTAGTAAATATCTATTAACTCCCTGCCAAGAACCACACGGATGAGGCTGAAGTTAGGAAAAGTAATGGGGTAGGGTCATGAAACAAAGGAACAGAAGAGTGTTCAGCACGTGGTCTAAACTGGAAAAATGTGTTGATGGGCTACCAAAGACAACACTTTAAAATCCCATCTTCTCGCCTTCCCTGCGACTGTTGGTTGAATAAGGATGAGTTTTTAAAAACCTCAATTAATTTTAAGGAAAGAAACAAAGTAAGTGTTTTTCTTCTCACCAGGGAAGGCAATTTTGATGTTAAACACCTCATTGGTAGTGGTAATACTATGCAGTTAATTTTAAAGATGGGAACAAAAGAAGTGTTTTCATTCTCATCAGGGAAGGCAGTTTTAAACACCTCATTGAGGGTAGCACTGCCAGGCTCATTTGGGACTTGATAATAGCTCCTCTTGACAAGACAATACAGAAAACACAAGGCGAAACCCACCAACACTTAAAGGAGTTGTCACCCCCACCTACTAGCAAAGGCACATTTTCTGTTTCCTGAAAGGAGTGTTAGAGAGCAGCACAATCCAATTATTTTTACAACACCAAGTCCCAGGAACTGAATTCAGGAGCTTACTCTGCTGATTTCAGTGGGACTCGGTGTGGTGAAATTGATTCCACTGGGCTTTTGTATAGAAAGAGGAGAGTGGGGAATTTCTGTTCACATTTATTTATTAATTTATTTTGCCAAACTAGAGCATAAAAGGAGGAGAATGTTCCTTTTATCGCTGCAGACTAAAACTACAATTAGCAGATAGAAAGAGAAAAGAATAGTAGCAAAAAAATAGTTGTGCTATCTCTATGGTCATTAATTTGTTCATTATTAGGGGAAAAACAATCTAATGACACTTTTCAGCAAGTAAGAGACTGAAATCAGTAGAAGAGGTTAGTGGCTGACTACTTGGAGCCTTAACTCAGATACAAAGAAACTATCACTTCAAATGTGTTAATCAGCTTCCTGTCACTATAAAAATATTTGAGGTAATCAATTTATGGCTCATAGTTTTGGAGGTTCTAGTCCATGATTCATGGCACCATTACTTTGAGCCTGTGCCGAGAAAGTTCATTGTTGAGAGCACATATAATAGAGCAAAAACACCTCATGTCTAAGAAGTGAAAGGAAAAAAAACCCAAGGTCCCATACCCACCTTGTGGGCAGGCCCCCATGACCTAAAGGCCTCTCCCCAGGTCCTACTTCCTGACGAGTCCACCAACTCCCAACAGCACAACCGTGGAGATCAGGCCTCCTGTGCAAGACCTGTGGGAGCCATTCAAGGTCCAAACCACGGTATCAGGGTACAAGTTGGTTTATAGTTACACCCATTTTGGAAATTCAAGATGCCTGAAGAGGCAAAGTGATAACAATGCAAAACTACACACCACCATGCAAAGGGACTTGCTAACCCCATAGCGTGACATTCTGTCAGAGTGACAATGGCCACCTGGTGTGTAATTCCCTTCCTTGAGCAGTGCAACACAGAGAACACCACTGTCCCAAGATTCTAGAAGGGGGACCCACATGAGTCCAGTAGGAGAAATAGGTGTAGTCCAGGGACTGTATTACAGATTCCTTCCTTTGAGGCTTTTACATTTAGAGACTCACTTTCAATTTTACTCAGGCATTCTTGAGACTTTCTATGTGTGGGAAGTGGGCCTTGAATAGATTAAGAGAAATTTTTATACAGGAAACATGATAAAGCAATAAGATGATTGGCCAAGTGCTTTGGTATTGAAACCTTCAAAAAATAAAAGCTCTCTAGAAATATAAAATACATTATTTTATTTTGTTCCAGAATATTATGAATGATATTACATTAGCTTTTACAATATTAGGCCATTTTTTCTGAGTATAGTGATATCTTTCTCAAAACAGCTGAGGATGAGCTTCAATAACTTCAAATGTTAATATAAATTTTCTATGAACTCTGTCATATTACTGTCTGCAGCATCTGCTCTCGGATGTTTCAGTTTCCCTCAGGGGTAGCAAGAGACTCTCATCCCTTCCTTGTGATTTCTCGACTCCAGGGAATCAGAGGGAAGCTTCTGATAGCTCTAGGCTTTGTTGCTTTATGAGCTCTCAATCTGTTCAGCACTTCTCTGAATTCACAGGAAACTCCGCCCGGCAGAAAGGGCCAAACAAAGCATTCCGTAGAAGGTGTGCCAAGGAAATCGTGTCCGTGTCCTCATTCCAAAGCACAGATTTGAGGGTCAACCCATTTCTCCGGGTCTCTCTCACAATTTCTCATTCAGGTGGGAAGAGACACCAGTAGGTGCTAGGAGAGAGCTATGCATTCCAGGGGACTGCACTCAAGTCTGCTGTACAGACCTGCAGCTACCCAGGGGCAGTATATGCTCAAGTTTACTCAGCTCTTTGCAAACCCTTCAGAGCCTCCACCAGAATCCCCTCTGCCCTCCCATCCATAACCAAGCCAGTGAGCCCAGTGCTGCCCCAGCAGAAAGGCTTCCAAGCCTCAGACACTCTCACTTCATCTTCCTTCAGGGCGCGAGGGACAAGGAGCCTTTGGCCAAAATCTGGTCTCCTTGGAGATTCTTCTTAGGAAATAAACTCCTCATATCCTTTTAGATGTCCTTGAAACAAATATTTTGAGGCTGCTTGGTTTTACTTCAATAAGATCAATTAAAAAACCCATTCAGATGTCTCTACACACAGCTCAGCATTTACCTGAAGACTCTAGGTCACCCCCATGAATATCAGTTGCTGCTCACTGACATGGGAATGGACCACTGTGATGGTCTCCACTTATTGTCTGAGATGGAGGACACCTTATAAGTAGTAGGTGGAGTCACCAAAATGGATGGGGCACCGCCTCTGCCCTCAAGTATAGCATGAAAGCAAGGACTCGTGGTTTTAAATATATACAAAAGACTCATAAATATCAAACAAATGCTCCAGATTTTAAGGGTCTAGAAATGAAACTACTAGAGTGTCTTGAAGAAAGAATCAAGGTCTGGATCTTGAAAGAAAGTTTAGTCTTGGATAAGAGCAAGGGGAGTACAGAGAGCAGGGCTCTGAGGGAGGAGAACATTGGAGAGGTGAAGGTGCATTCAAGGAATCCGCCAGGTGCTGGAGCCGAGTTCCCGAACCCCTCTGAGTCTCGCTTGCCCATTTGTAAAAAGGGATAATAGCTGTGATGGACTAACGGGATTGTTGTGAGGATACAATGAGAGCCCTACACAACTCTTTTTTTATTTCTTTATTTGTTTTACGATGTCCCACTTGCTAGATGTCAATTCTTAGACATGGCCTCCTAGGATGATGGCTACACTTCCTGTCAGCCTTTACAGTTAAGTGCAAGCAGGTGCTCCAGTTTTAGGCAGTACTATATACAGTATTCAGAAGTACTAACTTCTAGGAAGTGGCGTCAAGGGAAGGAATCGTACTCACAGGCCCAGTTTCTTTCTTTCCACTACAATGGAAAAGTCTGGAATGAAGACTCCTGGCTGGAATTTGGAAAAATCGATGTCTTTGGGAATGGTAGCTATCTTTGTCAGAGGCAGAAAGGTGAAAGAAGCCTGCATTTCCACATCCCCAGAAGGGCCGGCTAGCCTGACCCAACTACCTTTTGACTTTCTGAATTTAAAATAGGCAAGTACCTGTCTTGGGTAAGCCAGGATTTTCTTTATTTGGGATTTTCTCTTACTTTCTAAGTTTAGTCTTAACTAATTCAAATGGATAATGATTTATTTAAAGAGACTTTTTTTTTTTTTTTTTTTTTTTTTTTTCATTTGTACCAGGGATTGAACTCAGGTCCTTGAGCTTGCAGGCAGGCCACCAAACCGCTGAGCTAAATCCCCGGCTAAAGGGACGTTCATTGAAGCAATGCTTGAAATAACGATAACAATCTGAACCTCTGCTGATAATGCAGTGGTTGAATACATTATGGTACATTTGTTTATTCAGTGAACAAATATCTTTGAGCATCTATTTTATATCTGGCACCCTTCTGCACCCTGAAATACAGCAGTGGACCAAAGAGACAAAACTGTTCCTTCATGGAATTTACATTGAGCCAGGAACATCCAAATTATGGAATGCCATGAAGCTAATAAAAAGTAAAAGTGACTGTGTATTACCATTGTCCTCAATTTATCAGTTTATAATGTTAGGGAAATGTTATATTAACACTATTTTCTTATTTTTGTGTGTGTATGGGGGCTGCTTAGTTATTTTATGAATTCTTCATGCTTTGGGTCTGGGGCCCTGCTCATCCTGGGGAGACTGGCCCTGCCAGGGTTAGCTAATTCCTAGAAGAGCAAATGACTTCCTGGGAGTTTACCATATGCAAAGAAACTAATTTAGAGATCAAACTCACTACATATCCCCTTTGTTGTACTCTCACAGGATAAGCCACTATCTCATTTTATTCTTCCGCTCTTTGCACTTGGTCACACCTGACTTGTGCACACGTCAGTGTCTCCGGGTTTGCCAGGCAAGCCAGCTGTCCCCTTGGCCACCTTGCCCTTTCTGGGTGGCAGCTTTTCCTACATTGCCCCATGCCATTTCCATCTTCTGTGATTTTTGTTGAAATTGCTGGTCTGCTGAGTGCTCCTGGCATTGTGGGATTAGTGGTTTTTATTACCAGCAGTAAGTTTGACAGGGTCACCAGGAGAAAAAGAATACGGAACTGTGGAAATCTGAAGATCTTTTCAGAAAGTGAGTCCCTGAATAAGTATTGAGAATCAAGTATCTTGTCACATCTCTGAATGTGATTAGATGTAGAATGCTTAGGGTGTTAGTCACCTTTCCATCACTGACAAATGCCTGAGGTAATCACCTTAACAAAAGGAAAGGGCTTACCTGGGATTGATTTAGCTCAGTGGTTCTGGCGCCTGTCTTGCTAGCGAAACCACCCAAGTTCGATCCCCGCTACCAAAACAAAACACAAAAAACAAAAGGAAAAGGCTTATTTTGGCTCACACCTTCACAGATTTCAGTCCGTGGTTACTTGGCTCTGTTGCTTTGGGCCAGTGGTAACACAGTACATCATGGTGTGGAGGTGGAGGAAATCTGAGGGAGCTGGGAGCTGGGAAACAAAAAGAAAGACAGAAGGGGGCCAGGGACCCAATATACACTTTAAAAGCATGTCTCCAGTGACCTAACTTCCTCCAAGTAGGCCCCACTTATTAATGGTTCCACTACCTCCCAACAGGGCTATGGGCTGGGGATCAAGCCTTTTAACACACAAGCTTTTGGAAAATACTTCAGGTTTGAACTAGAGCAGTCAGCCACAGTTAAATGGGGTGGAGAGGAACAGCCCTAGTCCTTGCTAAAGACCCTCAACAGTGAGATGTGCCATACCTTGGGAAGATAATGAATCTTTACTTGTAGGGGCTACAAGAAAATTCAGTTCAGCCAGCTGACCCTTTGCAGCCAACCTGCCTGGAAAATGGCTGGTGTAGCAGAGGAGTAGGTGGGGAAAGTGTGGGGCTTCCAGTGCAAATAATACCCTATCAGAGGGTGGGGTAGAGCAGGGGTCCTCTAGGGTAGATTGTAAGATTTAAGTCTCTCTTTTACTCCTGGAGCGTGAACAGCCAAGAGGCTTCCACGATGCTGGGCTCAGAAGCTCAGCGAGGCTCCAGGAGCTAGTCGCACAGCGAGAGTCACCCAGGAAGGAATACACCAGGCAAGTTGGCAAATAGACCTTTATTAGTCTGGCCAGATGGCACTCCCCAAGCCAAGTAGCTCAGAGAGGAGGCTAGCTCAGAAACAGAAGCCATTTTATATAGGGCTAAAGGGGGGAGGGGTTATACTTAAAACTTACAGGAAGAGAACAAAGGCAAAGAATCAGTTGATCTGAGCTAGTGGTCATCAAGCATATACTTGACCATCACGTAAATAGACCTTTATTAGTCTGGCCAGATGGCACTCCCCAAGCCAAGTAGCTCAGAGAGGAGGCTAGCTCAGAAACAGAAGCCATTTTATATAGGGCTAAAGGGGGGAGGGGTTATACTTAAAACTTACAGGAAGAGAACAAAGGCAAAGAATCAGTTGATCTGAGCTAGTGGTCATCAAGCATATACTTGACCATCACGTACTAATGATCTCAG
>NW_022900930.1:23033407-23068639 GCF_012274545.1 Fukomys damarensis
GATTTTTGGACCTAAATCAAATCTTTGATTTACTTATATCTGACTCTGGGCCTTACTAAAGGAACACATTGTAAAAGACAACAAGTTATTGCAATACAAAATCCTAATACCATTACACAGGGTATCAGTTGTTTTACCCAGGTAATGTCAGATAACCAACTTGTTAACCATTTAAATAAATCCCATCCTATCTGTTCATTATGAATCTTTGTAGCTAAATCTTTGAGCTTTTCTATGTCTTGTTCTATAGCTGGCCCATTATTTGTTAAATTGAAGCAGCACATATTTTTAACCCTCTCACAACCTTGGTGATGAAATAATAGCAATTAATCAATTGCCACCCTATTATCTAAAATTGCTTGTCTCTGTTCCTGGAGTTCTTGATTAATTAGCGCCAGCGAGGCAGAGGTGGTATTTAACCCTTTAACTACCTTGCAAGCTAGTTTTCTAACTGCCTTTTCAGCATGTACTCCAATTGAGGGTATACCTATCACAGAAATAATCATAGGAATAACTTCAGCATCTGTTAAAAGTCCTACAGCATCATCACAGCCTGGTGAAGTATAGGGAGACCAGCGTTTTGTTCTGTTGGGTGGTGAGAGGTCTCCCCTGTCAGGTAAGACGACTGCTAATTTACTAAGACAACAGCGGGCCTCGGTCAAGTTTGCTGGGATGTAATTATAAGTTATTCCCTCATAAGTATAAAACCATCCCAGTGGCAAAGTAATGTGGCATTTGCTTAAGGAATCTTTTGTTCTCTAGAACACTTCATTACATCTGTTTGTTTAAGATTTAAACACTGGGAAGTACAACCTTTATATTTGGCACAGAGAGTCTTATTGGACATAGCTACTTGAGGGGTATATAGCTTAATAGCATTCTTTGGTTTGTAACATGTCACCTGTCCCCAATTGTAACTATCCAAATAACTGAGATTTACTTGTGGGAAATTTTAAAACTTAGTATATGGTCTAATACTTTTAAGTGGGGTGCATGCTGGAACCAAACAACTTCCAAGCACATAATGAAAATTCACATCAGCATTTAAACATATTTCAGACAAATTTAAGGATTCAGCTAATTGCACCCAAACATTTTTAGTATGACCTAAGATCTCTTTGGACAACGCTATTATTGTCCCAAGGGAAATCACCCAGATCATAATGAAGGTCCAGTTGAGTGGAGTTTTACTTTCAGTTCTCCGGGTTTGCTGATGACGCTCCATTTTCTGTGTGCCTCTGGGCTGTTGTCCGGTCCGGGCTTGAGGTGGTTGCGATGGATCCACGTCGGGTATCCCGCAACATTCTCAGCCATAGGAGTAGACAGGACAACTGGAAAAGGCCCCTTCCATCATGGTTCCAAGGTCTTGGAGTCAAACCTGCGAATATAATCCAGTTCTCCCGGCTGTAGAGGTTTCTCATGAGGAAGGGTCAAAGATCCTCTAACCTGGTTTTGTAGTTGAGACTGTATTTCATGTAAAGCTCTCAGAGACTTAAGCAACCTCAAATGAGAGAATTTCTCCTTTAATTCCAAGTCTATATGGGGAACCAAGAGGGGAGTACACCCGTAGATAATTTGGAAGGGTGACAGATTCAGAGGAGGCTTGGGAGTACATCGAATACGCAACAGAGCAAAAGGGAGAAGCTCCACCCAACTTAATTCAGTCTCTAGGCTCAATTTAGTTAAAATCTCTTTTAGTGTTCTGTTAGCTCTTTCTACCTGTCCTGAACTTTGAGGTCTGTAAGCACAATGTAAGTTTCATCTAATTCCAATGCTTAGGCTAATCAGTTTAGACACTTTAACTGTGAAGGCTGGGCCATTGTCGGACCCCAGGGCTAAGGGCAAGCCAAATCGGGGAACTATCTCAGTCAGGAGCTTCTTTACTGTTACCTCAGCTGTTTCCTTTTTAGTAGGGTATGCTTCCACCCACCCTGAGAATGTGTCTATGAAAACTAACAGATATTTGTAATCATACATGCCTAGTTTCATTTTGGTGAAGTCCAGTTCCCAGTGTTCTCTGTGAGTTAGTCCCCTGTATCGGACCCCTACGGGCCCAGTTACCCGATTCGCGTTTACCTTGAGGCAGGTGGGGCACCGTCTCACTTTGTCCTGGGCCTTCTGGGCTAATTCTCTGCTGACAAAGTGGGGCCGTAGCAGGGCCATCATCCTCTTTTCTCCTAGGTGGGTGGATTCATGGAGCTCATTTAGCAAAGTGTCGGCCACCACGGCTGGCAGAAACTCTTATCTCAGTTAAGCAAGCTAAACAAATTTCTGCTGTCTGAGCCCATGGGGGAGGGCAAGTCTGACACCAGATGGCTTTTTAGCTCAAAATGGAGTAACTTTGGCTCCTCAGGTAGCAGCACCATTTCTTTTCCCACTGATTTTTGGGCAGCTTGCTTTGCTGCCTGGTCAGCTGCATTGTTTCCAATCGCTTCAGGGCTGGAATTCCTTTGATGTCCACAGCAGTGAATGATGTCAACCTCCCTTGGCAGCCAGATGGTTGGTAGCAGAGCCAATATCTCAACTTTGTTTTTAATTTCTTTCCCATCTGATGTTAAAAGTCCTCTATTCTGGTAAATTTCTCCATGTACATGGGCAGTAGCAAAAGCAGAACGGCTATCAGTGAAAATATTTATCTTTTTTTTCCTTTTCCTAATTCCAGAGCCTTAGTTAAAGCAATCAGTTTGGCCTTTTGTGCTGACATCCCTTGGGGCAGCCCTTGTTCCCATACTACCTGTTGATCCTGATTGACTATTGCTGCTTCCGCATATCGTACACCTTCACGGACGAAACTGCATCCATCAGTGTAGTATGTTGCCTCAGGTTGGGGAAGGACCAGGTCCGTCAGATCTGGACGTCCTCCCTGCAGATTTTCAAGAGTCTCAAGGCAGTCATGGATGGGCAGTTGGTCATCTGACTCAGGGAACAGACTAGCAGGATTCAGGTTAGATGTGGCAAATTTAATGCATGGCTGTTCTAACAAGAGTCCCTGGTACTGCAACAATCTAGCATTTGATAGCCATCTACTTGGTGAGTTGTGCAACAGGGGCTCAATGGCATGAGGAGTGATCAGAGTTAGATCCTGGCCAAAAGTCAATTTATCAGCTTCCCAAGTTAGAGCAGCAGCCGCAGCTACCATCCTTAAACAAGACAGTCATCCTCTGGCCACTGGGTCAAGTCTTTTGGACAGATAGGCTATAGGTCGCTTCCAAGGCCCCAAAGACTGCGTGATCACTCCTTTTGCCACCCCGTTCCTCTCTGCCACATATAAGGTGAAAGGTTTATTTAAGTCAGGCAGGGCTAAGGCTGGCGCTGTGGTGAGTGCAGTCTTGAGCATCTGGAATGCTTCCTGGCAAGCCTCTGTCCATTCAAGGGGTGTGTTTCCCCCCCGCCGTAGCCTCATGCAGGGGTTTGGCCATTTCAGCAAAGCTAGGTATTCAGATTTTACAGTATCCTATGGCCCCCAGGAACTCACGCACCTGCTTCTTTGAGCTGGGCTTGAGGATCTGAAGAATCGCTGACACCCTGGATTCAGCTAACTTTCCTTTTCCTTTTTCAAGGACATAACCCAAGTAAGTTACCTTGGTTTTGCAGAGCTGGGCTTTCTTCCAGGACACTCGATATCCCAGACCTTGTAGGGCCTCCAGGAGTCCCTCGGTGGCTCTTGTAGATCTCTGCTGAGAGCTTCCCCGAATAGTGTGGGGGAGTTCTTAAAGCCTTGTGGCAATCGAGTCCATGTCAATTGTCCAGTAGTTCCAGTGTCCGGGTCTGTCCACTCAAATGCAAAGAGCGGCTGGCTTACTGGTGCCAGGGGCAGGCTGAAAAATGCATCTTTGAGATCAAGAACTGAATACTATACATGTGTAGGCAGAATGAGGCTCAGCAGTGTGTAGGGGTTCGATACCATCAGGTGGATGGTGTCCCGACTGTTTACCTCCACCCAGCTGTTTACCTCCCACAAGTCCTGTTCTGGAGAATTTTCTTCTTCTCCGATTAGTTTAAATTCTTCTTATTTCCCCATTTCATTTTTCTCCCCTTCTGTATAAAACCCTCTTCTGCCATCATCATTATATTTGCCCTTGCCATCTTTTTAGTTATTCTATCTTCAGGTGGATCCCTGTTTGTGAACACCTTCATTGCTACACTTATCAATTTTTCCCTATTCTCTCCTTCAAAGCCCTCACATCTCTGTAATTTTTTCCAAATATCTGGGGCCGACTGAGTTACAAAAGCCAGATTAATTGCCTGCCTGTTCGCTGGAGCGTCTGGGTCAATTGGAGTGTACGTGCGGTATGCCTCCAGTAAATGCTCCAGGAAGGCAGAGGGGGATTCCTCAGGCCCTTGTAGGACCTCGCTTACCTTGCTCAAATTGGTAGGCTTGCAAGCAGCTCCCCTAAGGCAGGCCAGGAGATGCTGATGGTAGTTGTGAAGAGCTTCCCTACCTCCGGTGGAATTCGATTCCCATTTGGGATGGGAGATGGGGATGTGCTTCAACTCGGGCCTGTTGTTGTTGGTCGTCAACAAGCCCCTCAGTTCCCCCCAGCACTGACCGAATAGCATGTCTTCTAATTCTTTCTCGTTCCTCGGATGTGAACACAGCCTGTAAAAGTTGCTGACAATCATCCCAGGTGGGGTCATGGGTATTAAACACAGACTCGAGGAGGGAGATTAGGGCTTGCGGCTTCTCAGAGAACAGGGGATTCTGGTGCTTCCAGTTATATAAATCACTTGTAGAGAAAGGAATGTACACATAATGACCTTATTCTATTTCTCTCAATGGGAGCACAGGGACTGGGTCTGGTCTCTCCTGGGGCACTTCCATGGGCCCATAAGCAGAGCCCCCTTGGATGCGGGAAGGAGAGGTGGTGGAATTCGGGATCTCCCCTTCTTTTGGGGGAGATGGGTAGGTGGACTTAACTTCTGCTTCCCCAGGGGATGGTTCTGCATATGGAGGGTGTCTTAACCTGGGGCCAGTAGGCTCTAAGGGGTCCGGCTCCTGGGAGAACACTGGCCTGGGTGCCTGCCGCTTTGCAGACTTTATCCCATTTGGTACCATTACCAGAATACGAGAGCTGGTGCGCAGGGAGCAGTGCTGCAACCATGCCGGAGATTCTTCACAGGCCGGGGCCCAGATATTAATATAAGGGAATTGGTCGGGGTGGCCAGGGTGTTCAATGACCTTTGCCCACACTGCCTGACAAAGTCTTGGTTCGAAAGAACCTTCAGCTGGCCAGCCCACTCCGAAGGCGGGCCACTCCAAGTTGCAGAGGGTTCGGAGTTTCCCTCGAGAAAACTTCATTCCATATTTATCTTCCTGCTCAGGGGAAAAAGCCAATTTAAAGTTAGTGAGAAAACAGTCCAATGGGGTATTTTTGGAGCTTGATCCTCCCATCTTGTTCCTAGGAATGAATGTAAAGTTAACATTCAACAGACAGGACACAGATAAGACACACAGGCGCCACACAAAAGAAAAAGAATTTAGATTCTACCCGGAATCCTCGTCAGGGCCGGGGTCAGGTGAGGCTTCCTGGCTCGTCAGACACCTCTATCCTGACATCACGTGGTTGCAACCGATTCAAAACTTACCTCCGGAGGCTTTTCAGGTCTATCTCTGAGAATCTCCTGCTGGATCCTGCGACAGAGAATCTCGGCCGGATTTACAGTTCCCACTTGGGGATCTCGCTGGGGCCTCCAAGATGTAAGACTTAAGTCTCACTTTTACTCCTGGAGCGTGAACAGCCAAGAGGCTTCCACGATGCTGGGCTCAGAAGCTCAGCGAGGCTCCAGGAGCTAGTTGCACAGCGAGAGTCACCCAGGAAGGAACACACCAGGCAAGTTGGCAAATAGACCTTTATTAGTCTGGCCAGACGGCACTCCCCAAGCCAAGTAGCTCAGAGAGGAGGCTAGCTCAGAAACAGAAGCCATTTTATATAGGGCTAAGGGGGGGGGGGGTTACACTTAAAACTTACAGGAAGAGGACAAAGGCAAAGAATCAGTTGATCTGAGCTAGTGGTCATCAAGCATATACTTGACCATCACGTACTAATGATCAGCAGAGCGATTATCCATTATTCCATTTACAACTTAGATTATAATGTTTAGAACATTCAACTTCAGGCAAGTAAGGAGTGGCGTGATTTGTGTTGGGTCTCTGTGTTCACTGCAGTTTCCATTTAGTTTCCCAGCTACTTCAAAGCAGTTACCTAACAATTCACAATTAATCATTAGTTATCCTATAAGGGATGGGGGGGAGTGACAGTCTCTAGGTCATTTGCTGGTCAACATGGAGTTGCTCTGGTTCAGTCAGGCTCTTACATTCCCCACTGATTTTTGGACCTAAATCAAATCTTTGATTTAATAGCTTCAGGAAGACCAGGCTGGTGTCTGCTTGTAGAAGAGAAGTTGCCCAGGTTCAGGGGCAGGCAACTACTCTTAGGCAGAGGAATCATTTGTTTGTCAATGTTTATGGATCACATTCCCCAGGCCTGGAGGGCACTGCAGAAGTAAAGCCAGTGCCCCTCCCAGTGATAGCTGGAGGTGGGAGGGGCAGAGAGCACACAGGGATTCTACCAACCCACGCTGAAGTGACACCCATTCCAGTCACCAGTCATGTGATTTGTTCATCTAGTTACTTAACTTCTGAGTCTCATCATCTTTATTTTAAAAATAAAATAGTAAAGTCCAGCTCCTGTGATTCTTTGGGTCCTGAGCAATCACTCAGTCATGTTCCTGAGCACTTCTGGCTTGTACTTTGGGGCCCTAAGTGGCAGGGGGAGGTGACTCTTTCCCATTGCGTGCACGACTGGCTTCAGAGATGGCTCTGAGACCTTGGGAGATTTGAACAGCTCAGACAATGCCAGGCTCAACTGGGCCTGAAGGCAGACTGCAGATTTGATTTAGGGGATTGCAAAGAAGGAGAAAAAGGTATTCGAAGCCCTTGAAACTTGGCATTTTAACTTGCCCCTATATGTGGGGTGAGAGGGAAGCAGCAATCTCCCGGCTCCCAGGCCCTTCTCACTTTGGCAGGTTTAGCTCAGTGCGGACAGAAAATGCTGAGCGCTGCCCTTTGCAGCTGAAGAGTTGATAAACAACAGTGCTGGGTTTATCTGGGCCCTCTGATCTCAGGATTTCAAAGAATGTTAGACAAATGCCTTGCAGAGGATAAGATTTTTCTCTGTTTCCTCAAAGATTAGTCAGAGTTGCAGTCAATAGGCAGTAACAGATCCAAGGACATAATGGAGTTCCAATGCTTTAGAGGTGAAAAGGGATATCACAGATGCACTAATGCAGCGGTCCTCAAGTGTGAATGCGTAAACTCACGTGAGAAAATCTCTCAGAGCCCACCTCAGCACGGTCTGCTTCAGAAATCTGGGTGGAGGCACTAGATTCCAAGTTTTAACTTGTGCTGTCAAGCAGTATGTTTATCATACTTTGAGAACCACTAGTGCAGTGGAGTTAGAAAGCTGCGCCTTCTATTTGAGGCGTGGCCCCTGGGTGTGATTGTGAAGAATGACTTGGGCGGCAAAAATCTATAAAATGCAAGCTTCACAAGTCCAGGGAGAAAAGCTGGACAGAATACAAACTCAAGGGTCTCAGGATAACTCTTTTTATTAAAGAAGCAAGCATTCATAGCAGTCCTAGAAGGCTGAGGCAGGAGGTTAGCAAGTTTGAGCCCAGCCTGGGCAAGTTAACAACTCAGTGAGATCCTGTCACAAAATTAAGAGGACTGGGAATGCAGCTCAGTGTCAAGGTCCTGGGTTCAATCCTCGGGACAAATAAATAAATTAAATAAATAGGTAGCTAGCATGCAAAAGTAATTCCTAAGGGTGGGATAGCCCCATGGAGGAAGACAGGAAATGATCTTGCAGCTGCTCTCTAGGCTTCTTCTAGTCCAGTAGAACAGCAAGCACAGAGATTTTACTTCCAGCTTCCAGTGGCACCAGGACTTTCTTGGCTTTGCCTGCATAGCTCCAGTCTCTGCCTTTTTTTCACATGGCTTTTCCTACTCTCTGTGTCTCAAATTTCTTTCTGCCTTTCTCTTACAAGGACATTTATCTTTGGATTTAGGGCTCACCATGACAATCCAGGAAGACTTTATCTACAGATCCTTAACTTAATTACATCTTCAAAGACTTTTTTCAAATAAAGCCAAATTCACAGGTTTCAGGCAGACATGTCTTTGGAGACACTATTCAGGCCATTACATCTTACCGCCTATCACCATGATCATTAGTTATTTGTGGCATCAGTTGATGTCAGTTTCCTCCACAACATTGTAGTTTCAAAGGTAGGAACCAGGGATACAATTTCTGTGTTGTCCATTGACCGGAATAGGCTAGGAACTCCATCTTTGATTGAATGAATACATTTTATTTCCTTGAATTGCTTATTTGATATCCAACAATACTATCATTCTACTGACAGTGTAGTGTAATAAAACATATTATGATTAGGGATTACTGGATTTATTTACTCTTAAAATTGTATAAATATTTTTTTTAAGTGCTGAGGGATTGAACTAGGGGTCTCACCTCTGCTAGGTAAGTACTGTGTCACTGAACTACACCCCCAGGTCTTTTTTATTGTGAGATAGGGTCTTAGTAAGTTGCACTGTCTGGCCTCAAACTTGCAATCCAAGTAGCCGAGATTACAGGTTTGTGCCACATGTCTGTATGTCCAATAAATAGTGGCAAGCTCCAGGAGACACTGTCTTACCCAGATAAATCTTTGACTGTCCTGGACCACCCCCATTTATGCATTAAAATCTTGTCTCATCTTTTTTAATCCTCCCACCATACCCTTGGTCAGGTGATTGGGAGTTTATGAAGCTTCCAATAGCATGGGACCAATGCTGGGACTTCACTGAGAACATTCCTCTGGACAATAAAGAAATCCCAGTGTAGGAGGGAGAGAACTATTACCACCACCCTGTGCTAGTCATCTCTCTTCATCTCCCTTCTCATCAGAGGAATTTGTTCACTTTCACTTCATTGTTAAAAGAAGAGGGTTCCTACCTGGTGATCACAGCAATTTTTTTGAGGTCAGTGATTTCTATTGTTTGTAAATTTCCTTGTCCACAACATTTTGTTGTAGGAGCAGGAATGAACTAAGACAGACCCACATGCACCATTATTATTTTTTTACTCTTGCACAATATACCTTTGCTAGAATTTTATTTAAAATTGGTGCCTCTATGTAAATGATATTGGCCTTGCGTGGGTGTACACACAGCAAGACATTTTGCTAAATGTTGGCACCAGGGTTGCACTGACTTCAAGAAACAAACTGGAAAGCTTTCTTTCTTTTCCTGTGTGCTGAAGCAGTCGTAAAACATGGACTGCTAGCAAACGTTGCTTGGGTTGATCTCAGGGAGGATGTGCAATAACAGCACATTAAAGGCGGAAGGAGAGGTGCAGCTTGGAGGTGGTGTTTAGACTGGCACAGACCATTCTGCCTCCAGATGTTTGCTGTGGGAAACAGATTGTGTGGCGATGAGCGAGACTTTGATTCAGAGGCAGCGGCAAGTGCGTGTATGGAGGGTTGGGCTGGTTTGTGCAAGCACAGAGTTCACTGTTGGCTTTAAAAAGAATGTTCACAGCTGGTCTTAAAAAAAGAAAAGTTATTAAGAGGCAAGGAGATTAGACTCTGATTCTACTCTTCTTTATCTTTGCGGAAAAGGAGGTTTTATTTGAAAGGTTTTATCACCAGCATGTTGACAGGCGACTGCAGTCACCAGCTTCATTTAGGAGAGGACTAGAAAGTAATAAAAACCTCTTTGTATTTTATAGTTCCACATGTGCCTGCTGGATGAGCTAGATATCCTGAGCGGTGGGTGTGATGAGAATAAATGAAGGAAAGAATAAGAACCCCAAATGACTTGTCATCTAGAGCTTGACAATTATATATATCCATATGATAATAACTAATATGAAAAATATCTATATGAGAAAGAGAGGAAAGTATCATTTCATTTAATAAACTGCTTATTTCAATATATGGACATTTTCTCTAAATTACATATTTTTTCTCTTCTAAATTTCATCTCAGGGTTTATGAATGAAATGTCATTCTGACATGGTTTTAAATGATCAGATGAAGATTTATCATCAGCATGTAACATGGCTGGAATAATTCTGACCTCGAAATAATTGCTTTTCCATAGGTGGTCCAGCAGTTTCGTGATTAGACCTACAAATTCAGTGTCAGCAAGCTGTCCCTAGATCCCTTCTCTGGATCTCTGTGAAGAATGACCTGCTTCTCTGAGATTCTACCTGTTCAAAGCTCAGAGACTATAACACAGAGCACCAGCGCTGGTGAAGATCCTCCTATTGCCTTTCCAATGTTACAGCATCCATTTAGAAACCACCCTTTCACACAAATAAGACTATAGAGTAAAGTGAATATGCTTCATTTTTTCATATTGTGTACATGAATAAACAGAGTGGCAAAGTCTTGTGAATTAAAATAAATCCCTCTCTCAGTAGATGTACAAGTAAGCAAGTAAAACATTCTTTAGGCAAGCAGGTTCCTGGAAAGGTTAGATTCTGGTTAAAGGATCTGTTGCAAACAGCCACAGGAAAACATGTACACAGGGGAAAGCTCCTAGCCTACAAAGACTGGCTACTATGAATATACTATGCTGGAAGTCAGTGAAAATTTACACGGCTGTGTCAATTTGAGAAATTTTCATTGGAATCCTGTTCTGGGTGCTGGGGATCCAGGAGAGAACAAAACAGACAAAAATATCTGCTCTCAAGGAACTTTTGTTCTAATAAGGGATGCAGATAATAAATAATAGGAGTAAAATATATGGAGTATAGCTAGCAGTCTATACTAAGGAAAGACATGAGAGGAAAGGGAGAAGTGAGTTGGGAGAATGTGTGGTCCTTCTCGATCGGCGTCCAGGAAAGTCCTCATGAGACGGCGACAGGCGAATGAAGGCCTGTAGAGGAGGGTGCAGCCAGCCCGGCGGACACATCCCTGAGGGACAGAGAGCACTGAGGTCCGTGCTCGTCCAGGCCATTGGAAGGTGTGAGTGAGTGCAACTGGGGCAGATGGGCTCGGAGATGCAACGAGGGCCTTGTGAGTCTTATGTGGACTCAAACATCCCATTTGAGCAGGAGAAACTCATGTGCTCTAATTACATTTGAACAGTGACTTGGAGGGTTGGGCTGAGAGTAGAATAAAGGAGCAGAAGGTGGACGACCAGTTAGGAGATTGGTGCAACAATCCAGGGAGCAAGAGATGAGGGTGCCTGGAGAAGAGTGATCAGAGGGAGAACAGGCAGCGGTTGGATTCTGGGTATATTCTGGAGATGAAATGGAAAGAATTTGCCTAACATTGGATCTGGGAGTAACGGAGAAGAAGTTGAGGGTGACTGTGTAAAATATATCCATGAATACATTTTCTGTACATATACATACATGTACACATACATAAAACATTAGAGTTTGTTTTGCCAGAGGAACTTGAAGGATTAATTCTTTTTTTTTTTTTTTTTGGTACCCGGCATCAAACGTGGGACCTTGCACTTGCGAGGCAGACGGTGGCACCACTGAGCTAAATCCCCGGCCCTAGGATTAAATTACTGTTTGCTAAAATGGGGAAGACTGCCAGAGGAGCAAGAAATTTTTGTTTTTTGTTTTGGTACAGGGGATTGAACTCAGGTCCTTCTGCTTTGGAGGCAGCCAGTGGAACTACTGAGCTAAATCCCCAGCCCAGGAACGGGAGTTTATTTGTCCTTGTGTTTTAGTGGAGAGAGGAGTGGGAGAGTTGATCAAATGAATATCTGGAGTTCGACAGGTACTAATTTGCTTTCTATTGCTGTAACAACATAAATGAAGTTGTGTACTTTAGAAAGGGAATACGTTATTGAGCTCATAGCTCTAGAGGGAGCTGCCATCCACTTGGCTTTAATGAAGGCTTTATGATGGATGGCATCATGGTGAGAGCTCATGGGAGAAGAAGAGATCACATGGTGAGACAGGAAGCAAGAAAGAGTGAGCAGGGACCAGTGTTGCTCTGTTATAACAAGTCACTTTTGTGGGACCTACTGCGGTGGCACAGAAACCACTTAGGCTCTACAAAGGCGTGCTCCCGATGACACAGTGACCTCCCAACAAGCACCGCTGCTGAACGATGCCACCACCTGTTAACATTGTCACCTGGGGACCAATCTTCCAGCCCACGGATCCTTGGTGAACAGACTATATCTAAACCTCAGCAGGGCATCTTAAGTTTCAGCTGAATGCTGGCCAGCCAAATGGAACCATTTTGTGGGCAAGCGGTTGTCTTCATCTGGACCTGGGGGGTGGGGTGGGGAGGAGGCATAAAGTTCAGAGGTCGTTTAAAGGAATCAGACTGAGGACATCACTGAGGGGACATAGTGAATACTTTCGGATAAGGAAGGGAAGAACTCAAAAAAGAGCTTCCAGAAGAGAGGAACAAAATGGTAACCTGGAAGCTAAGAGAAGAATGCCTTTTAAAGAGGAGAAAAACCAACAGGGTCTCCAGCTGAGGGCAGTCAAGGGGAATCAGGCCTGAGCATTGACCAGCAGATTTAACAACACAGAAGTTGCTGAGACCAATGAATGTACCAATAAAACCAAATGCAAAGACTCAGGTGGCAGGATTTATTCATACTATGGTCACAAACACAGTTCTTTCCAATTTGCACGTAGGAAAAGGGCCTGTTTCTCCTTGAAGTTTTCCTTTCTTGCCTTGATTGATCATGAGCGTGAGGAATGCCAGCTTTTCACAGTGATGATACCAAAAAGTTCTTGATGTTTTAGAGAGGCCAAGGTAGTTGTCCTCAAACTGTGAGCACTGAAAGGCTGGTCGCTTGGATCTCTAAGATTTAGCGGCCAGGCAGTATGCATTTGTTAAAGACATAGTTTACCAGACCTTAAACTGAGGTTCTTGTTTCTGTTGACATAAGTGGCAAAAAAAATGTTTTATTCACACCAAATGCACAAAATTCAGAATTTGTTACAATTTTGAGTAGTGAGGATGACTATTCATGATCACCCAAGGGATCAGGAAAACTTTTGAACTAAACCATCTTAGAAAGGCTTTCTAGAAGCTCTGCCTTAGGGCTTCTAAGCAGTTTCTAACTTGTCCATAAACCATTTACATTAAAACATTCTTCTCAATAAGTTTAAAATTAAAAAATAGCTAATCTTAATCAGATTGACTGTGGCCTCTGGATTTTCATTTTGTGCTATGAAGACTGTTTTAGTACTTTTACAACATTATTTTATTGAACACCTACTTTGGGCTGGTTTGCAAGTCAGTACTGGGAATGCCACACTGATGAATAACAATGTTATTCTGGGTAGGATGTGGATCATAGTGACTCAGCCCTCCACAGAATAGTTAGAGCTGCTGGCGTGCTCTGCAGTAGAGCCACCCAGGAATTATTCAATTTATAGCCTGTTAACTTTTACCATTTCCTTAATGCAAAGAGAATTTTTTTACCAATTTCCCCAGCAAGTTAAATTAATATTTATGAGTCATAGGGGCTGAGAAGCACGATGAAATTTCTAGATGTGTTTTGTCAGTGCTGGATTTTTTCCCCCTGTCATCTCATGGTCTCTCAGTAGTGATCCAAAATAGTATGTTCTTTTTTTAAAAACTAGAATCGATGCAAACCATGATCCTCATAAAGGATTTTCCTTTGAAAAATGGAAATTGAGAAAATTCTTCAAAAGCTCCAGGAAGAAGCTTAGTGCCGCTTATATTTCTCTTGTTGAGCCTGATCACTAGACGCCACCTAATCTCCCTGCCGGAGAGGACACTCTGGCTTTTCAGGGACGAGCCCCACCCCCCAAGACCCAGGAATAGGGTCTATTTCTGTGTCTGTTTAGCTGTGAACTTGGACACAAAGCCACACACATTATGAGCCCCAATTTCCTCATCATGAAAATAAAATGCCTGGATCAGAGGGCTGTGCAGGGCCTCATGAGATCATGTGCATATGACACCCCTTCCTTAGGTGGCAATTTTGTTCTTTGTGCTGGCCCTGTCCCCTGTTCTGCCCCCTGCTGGTGGTGACCAATGGGGAAGCACAGGGGCTGCTACTGTATGCTGGAGGCCCAGCAAGCTGTTGAGGGTGAGAGATAGGGGAAAAGGAAGAAGAGAGCAGTTTAGTGTGGAAGGGAGAAAGAGGGTGAGGAGGTGGGAAAGAAGAGTAGGACAAAAGAGGACGGGAAAGCGAAGAGAAGAAGGAGGGGAGCAAAAGGAAGAAGAGGAGTAAGGGAAACACTGCAACTAGAGATCAGCTGAGAAGTGTGAGGGAAGGAATGATTCCGTGGCCCCTCCAGGCAGGAGTTAGGATCAGGAGAAGGAGAGGATAAACCCAGCATGCAGTGCACAAGGGTGCAGCCTTGTGGGAGGAAGCCGAACTCCCTGATGGGACTGCTGGTGGATGAAACAAAAGAAATGCCCAAGGGGCCCATCCAAAGCAACAACATGGTGCTATGGGCAGTAGTTTATGTGCCCAAGGCCAGCCTCTGGCTGGATGACAGTGGCTACTGCTCCTTGTGATAGTTTCACAGGGCGGTTTATAGCGATTAGTTCGTGCTTTGCTTCTTCCTGTGGCTTTTTCCCCTTTGCTCTCCCATGTTTTGAGCTCTTTTGACTCATGTTAGGCATTGTGGGAGAGCTCTCTTTAGGGGCACAGGACAGATCTTCTGGAGGAGAAGAGGTAAACACCTTTAGAGAAGCTTGGAGAGGTCCTCCAAGGCTGGCAACCTGATGGGGTACGTGTGGCTTCTGCCAAATCGTAAAGCAGGCATCATGGCCACCAAGCACCTGGGCTGGATGAAGGGACCCAAAGAGTGTGGCTGTGAGGTGTAGCCCAGTAGGCCAGGTCGCGCCCTCTGGGGGGACTGAAAGTCTCTAGGGACCAGGCTGGCTGGAGCACAGTGCAGATCTTGGCAGTGTCCTGGTGGATGAGGCTAAAGGCCCAAGGCGGGCTTTTAGATGCCACAGATAGCTCAGTGATTCTTGTGGGACCCAGAGACAAGGAGGAAACCCCACATAACTGACAGTGAATTTCTCACTGCACAGGCAAGGTGATTTAATATGATTTGGAAAAATTCAGAATGTGAATAGTCTGATTTAGACCAAAATTCTTCACTTTAAGTGTACATTAAAGTCTCACAGCAGTCTTACGGAGGAGGCATAACTGCCACTCCCATTTTGCAGAGTATGTTGAGCCCTGAAATGACCTGGGTTTTCAGAGCTCTTAAGTAGCAGAGAAGAGCATTAAGCTCAGCTTCCCGCCTGTAATCACCCTGCCTCAAAGGGTCACCTTCCTCCCTAGCGCCCTCTGTGCATCTTAACTCCTTACTGAGTTTTCCTTCTGGCAGCTGGCTAAGCTTTCTGCTGATTCCTTTATGAGAAATTTAAGTAATCATGTAACACTGTAGAACTGCACTCGGTCACCACCCCTGGACCATGTGTTGTCCTGTGGGGCGCGAGGCCTGAGAGACACCGGCTCACTGCCTGCCCGCAGCTCCCCGCCTGACACCCTTCCTCATCCGGGCCATCTTGATCCTGTGAGCTTCCTGTCCTCTCCTTCCCAGGGCTCAGGGAAGCTGCTTCCCCTTCAGGGGGGCACAGAGGGACAGGTGAGGTGTCCCTCATTAAGTGCCCCCTGCCTCACTTGTTCTTAACCACGCAGGGAAAGAAAATTCAGGTTCAGTGTTATTAAAAAATTTTAAAAGGTTGGGGGGAGACACCCACAAGAGAGTCCTTTGTAACACTGTGGTAACCTGAACAGAAAAACCTTTGATAAACTCCCTGGGAGAGAGCTTAAATATTTCTCCTCTCTCAGCCTCCAAGTTGGGATGGCAGCAGGTCAACTCCGAAACAAGATGACCTATTCCTACAGCTTCAATTAACCCTAATCCGGGAGGAAGGAAGTAGGGTCTAGTTTCCACGGTTGCTTTAAAAAAAACAGGGCTTTGTTTCTCAGGAGTGCTCTCCTAGTAGTTGTAACACACGGTGGTTTTCTTTGGCAGGAAAGGAACCTTCTGAAGACAAAGGATTGTTTCACAGGCCCTCAGCCTCACTCGCCAGAGGCCCCTGAGCTGCGTGTTGTTCTGGCATGAGACCACTGAGTGGCGCTGAAGGAACCGAAATTGCACTAAGGCGGTAGTTTCAGCTGCTGCCTGCTGAGAGTCACCGCGAAGGAAGTTAACTCTGAGGGAAAAAGAGGAGGTCCAGCCTCCTCCCAAAGTCTCTTTCAAGGAGGCATAACTGCCACTCCCATTTTGCAGAGTATGTTGAGCCCTGAAATAACCTGGGTTTTCAGAGCGCTTAAGTAGCAGAGAAGAGCTTTAAGCTCAGCTTCCCACCTGGAATCACCCTGCCTCAAAGGGTCGCCTTCCTCCCCAGCGCCCTCTTTGCCTCTTAGCTCCTTACCAAGTTTTCCTTCCAGCAGCTGGTAAGCTAAGTCCGTGCTTTTTCTCTCTTATATAAAGAAGGAATAAAAGCATATCTATAAAACATGTTTTTATTTGGGAAATGCTATTTATATTGGGGTATAAAAGATCCTCTGAATTAAGAGTAGGTAAATGCGGTGTCATGAAAGTCACCAGGCTGTGCCCCTTACAGCTTGCTGCCCCTCCAAACCCCTGTACAGAAAAGCTTAGTAGTGTAATTTCCATTTCTTTCCTTCCTGAGTCCCCCTCTCCTGCAGCATCTCCACAGTTGCTGCCCATCAGTCGGAGGCCCAGTCCCACCCAGCCCTCCCCAAGGACTTGGCCTTAGTGGTCAGCCTCTGCCACTCAGAAATCTCCATGTTCAAAACCAGACTAACCGAGAAGCAATAAACTCTGACCTAGCCCTCCCTTCTCCTCCAGCTTCTCACCTGTCTTCTGTTCCAGCAAATTTTGGGATAGACTTGTCTGTGAGTACAGCCTTTTCCCTCTCCCTGATGTTTCATTCATCCCAATTTAGTTTTTGTTCTTCTAACTCCCCTGAAACTCACAGCCCAAATGTAAACCTAGAAAATGTGTTTGTTTCTTTTCTTACACGGCTTCTCTCGCCCCCACTCCATACCGATGGTCACCATCTCCTTGAACGCCTTCTATTCTTGGCTCGTGGGACACTCGTATCCATTGGGTTTTCTCCCTGCCTTACCCTCTCCTTGGTCCCATGATGGGATCCATGCTCACACAGCACTGTGTTAGTCACAGGAAGGATCCCCAAAGGCCTCACCACAGCAGGACTTTGACCTGAGAGGCGAGGTTACTAGAGTTCCTCATTCCTGTTTATTTGTACTAAATTAGAGCAATCATGATCAATATCCCAAGTACTGGGTAGATTCCCAACATGAAAGGATCCAGGCAGGCACAGTGGGGGCAGGGTCAGGAACAGTATGAGAAAGGTGGCTTGAATCCAGTTTTCATGACAGGAGAGGCTGAGCAGGGCCCACTTCCCTGGGAGGGCGAGGAGTGGTCATCACCCATCTCTGAGCCTCTCAAGGCCTGCCTGGTGTCCCAGTTACCCATTGCTGCAGAACAAGCCCCCTGAAGCTGTACTGAAGCAGCAGGTCATGAGATCTGCAGTGTGGATAGGGATCAGAGGGTGGGGAAGGCGCAACTCAGGGGCACGCGACAGATCCACTCCCAAGATGCATACCGCGTGGCTGGAAAATTGGAGTTAGCTGAGGCTGAGGGCCAGAGGCCTTGGTTCCTGTCTCTCTAGACTTCTCTGTGCTCTGCTTGGGCTTTCTCACAGTCTAAAGATTGAGTATCCAGAGGGAGACTCAACATGGGCCATGGAAGCCACCGATTTCTCAAATCCTGAGGTGGAAACTGGCCCAGTCCCACATCCACTATGTTCTATTCCAGCTCAAGAGGAAGGCGCAGAGAGACCACCTCTTGCAAGGAGCAGTGTTTCCAACCAGCCCCTAGATATATCGCCTGTCCTCATTCTCTCCCGCTTCCTCACGCTCTGTGCTCTCTTTGGCCTCCTCCTCTTTAGGTTGGGACCTGTGAGGGACAGCACAAGAGCAGAGCCCAGAAGGTTATGGCCTTTCTTTCTCCACTCCAACCTTAGAACTACTTCCCTTTGACCATCATCAGGCTTGCAGAGAAAAGAAAGGCTGTCAGCAATTTGATTCATTGTCCCTTCCAACCGGGTAGAAAGACCAAATGCCCTAGTTTCATGGACTTTCAAGCAGACTGACACTTCCATTTGGGGGCGAGAGAAGGCAATGATCAGAAATGCTGGAGCTCATGAGTCAGTGTGTCTGAGAGCCTCCGGCTCACCATGGCCGACGTTGTAAGCCTGAAGCACAATTCCTGCCTCCTCTTCATTCTTCTAAGTGGATTATTGTTATTGGAATGATTTTTAGCTTATTTTCTAGTTCTTCCCATTTCTCTCAAAGTAATAGAAATTTGCGGTCCCGAGGCCCTGCCAGTACAGGCATTTCTCTCTGAGCTTGGTGACGAGGAAGTGAGACACTGTGCCAACAAAGGTGGACATCTGTGCAGCCAGTCTTCAACCAAAGCCACTAATTTACCTTCCAAACGCTGCCAAGCAACTATCGGGGGTAATGACTCTGTCCCTTTCCAGACCCAGACCAATTTTGAGCCCATGACCTTGAGTGACACTGTACCTCCTGCAGCTATTCTATAAAGGAGAGAATGATAGCGAGTCAGCGGAGTGACTCTTTCCAATTATGAAGGTGACAAAGGACATAAATATACCAAGGGCTGAGACCTGCAGAGGGAGAGTGGCTCAGTGCCAACAACCGCGGTAGCCTTTTTACACCAATTAGGTACTTTTCCCTGATCTAATCTTTCTTTTGCAAACATTGAATTAATTTCCTTTACACACACACACATACTCCCTTTTGCCCCCATCAGGCCCAGGGCTAAGCACGGCCTTCACCCAGGGAGGATTTATAAAGTTCAGTGCATAAGGTGAACATTATTTTAGAAGAGTTTCCACTCAGGGGGACAGAAGAGTCCACGATGTCACTGGGCATCCGATTGGAGGCCAGGGACAATGGCTTTGGGGATTCTATTTCCTTCAGCAACTTGCCATGTGACCTTGAGAGCAGTGTTTTGGGGCTGTGATTCAGCTTCCTCAGAAAGGCCTCAGCAGGCGTGATTTGGAAAGTTTAGTGGGATTATCAGCTGGATCCTGAGGGATAGATAAGATGTAGATAATCAGGAAATTAAGGGGAGTCTGCAGGATAAAGTGCAGGAAACAGATGAGAGAGGACATGGTGGGAAGGAGGCAGAGGTGATGGGTGGCCATGGCTTCGGGGTCTGACTGGCCTGGCTTCAGTTTTCTGCCCCATCATGAAGACCCTTGGCAAGACTCTCTTGAAAGTCTCTGTGTCAGTATGAAAAAAGCAGGGCTAAAATTGCTGCAGCACATCGCTCACCAGTTATTCAGATTAAAGCCTAGATGTAAGCTGGGCCTGGTGGTGTACGATTGTGATCCCAGCACTCGGGGAGACTGAGGCAGGACGATCACAAGTTCGAGCCTAGCAACTCAGAGATTTAGCAAGACTCTGTCTCAAAATCTTAAAAAATTAAAAAGGGAACCTATAGGTCCTCAGATCAATCTCCAGTACTAGAAAAATAAAAGCCAGCCGTAGGGCAGGTTGTTTAGGTGCAGGAGTGTGAGGTGGAAGAGTCAGGTGGCCTATGATTGGGCTCTGCAAAGACCCTGTCTTCCTCCTGGGCACACCCTTTATGAGAAGAATCAGAAGAGAAGGAGCACGGAAAACATAGATCACATTTGCATCCACAAATGTCTGTGCAAACAGGCACTCAGACGTGCTTTATTTGTTTGTTTTGAGATAGGGCTTCCAGGCTGCCCTGGAACTCAATATGTAGCCCCGTCTGGTCTCAATCTCACAGTCGTCCTGCCTCAGCCTGCCAAACACTGGGATTACAGGTTGTGCACCACTGCATCTGGCTCTGACGTGATTCTGATGCTATATTAGATTGGTGCAAACCTCTAAGGAAGCAGTTTGTATTCAAAGACTGATGGTCTTTGAACCAGTTATTTCCCATGGGTGAATTTATCTGTTTTATTTTGGTACCGGGGATCAAACTTGAGTCCTTGTGCTTCCGAGGCAGGTGGCGGGACCACTGAGCTAAATCCCCGGCCCTGGGTGAATTTCTCCTTAAGCGATGTCTACATTAAAAGCTGTGGCCAAGCGGGATGGCCATCAGTGAGGAGGACTCTGGGATGGCGGGCAGTGGGGAGGATGGAGCCTGTGTCAGATCCCCTGTGGGGTGAGGGGCAGCTTTTCAGGGGAGGGTATCAGAGCCCAATAACAGAGGGGCAGAGGCAACAGGATTTGGATACATGGAGGGATATTGCTGATATGTACGGGGAGGATGGGAGCCATTTCTCACTATTGAAGAGAGCAGTCATGCATATAAAAATGAAGAAAACTGCAGTGAAGCCTGAGGTGAGGACTTGAAAATAGAGCTACTGTGTGGAGCTCATGGTTGCAAACTGTAAAGTGGAAAAATACCCCCCCACCTTGTGTTAATTTACATTTTAAAAAGATTAATGAGGTCGAGCCTTATTTTCATTTGCTTATCCTCCATTTTAGTTCCTTCTTGGAAATGCCTCTGCATATGTTTTGTCATTGAGAGTTCTGGAATTCTAGTACATGTAGCTGTTCCTTACTAGGAAGGATCATGACTATTTCCGAGGTCTTCAGTTTTATGTCATTTTATAGCCAGATTTTGAAATGTTTTATTTGTTCAAGTCTGTCGAGGTTTTTCCTGACGTTTTCTGGGCTTTGCATCGTGCGAGGAAAGTTTTCTGTTTCTCACACGATGCACCCACTTTCGTGTCATGCGCGTTTCCGATTCACGGTGTAGGATGAAGGTGTCAGGTGCACCTGGGGCATGGGAAACTCCTCATCACCAGGGAGCCTGGGCTCCGTGCTTCCTCTGGCACCCAGAATGGTTGGGAGTGAGGACCAGAGCTGGCCTGGCTCCCTGTCTTTGGGCCAGTTCCCTCAGCGATCTTCCGCACTCCACGTTGCCCCCTGTAAAAGGAGATGACAGAACGCTCCTCCCTTTCCGAAGGAACAGATGTGTCCCACGTCAGCGCTTAGCACCTGCCTGCCCCAGAGTGTGTGCTTAATAAACTGTAAGTATAATGTTATTACCTACCACGTGTCTGTCTCATTGCAATCGTCAAGAGGGTAGTCATAGCCAGCACCATGACTCCCAGCCACTAGGGAGGCTGAGGCAGGAGGGTTACAGATTCCAGTCTGGCTGCAGCAACTTTGACAGATTCTGTCTCAAAACAGGGACCATTTTCATCTCCAGAATTAAGGATTATTTTAATGTTACATCATTGCCTTTTCTCTTTTACTTTCCTTTTTAGTTTTATTTTACGATTCCCTATTTTTAATGTTCTTACAGAGATTTCTTTAACCGAAATACCGAATAGTTTCTTTGGTGTGAAAAACTGTAATAGTACACAGGATCCTAATGATATAATTAATAATGTGAAATAGGAAGTAAAGGGCTAAAGGTGTAGGGAAAGTGGGAAGGGTGGGGGAAAGGTAATAAGGAAGAGGAAAAAAATATGAGAAACTGAAAAAATGGAAATAAAGTGTTTGTAAATGGGGAGGGGAGGAGGGGGTGAAGGGAGGGCAGGCACAAGGGGAAAAAATGAGAATCAAGACCTATTATGTAAAGGTACAGAATCCCAATGATGAATGTAACTGTACTGTATACCTAGATTGTACCAATAAACTCAATAAAAAGAAAAAAAAACAGGATAGGGTGAGGTAAGGTAGGGTAGAACAGGACATGATAGGATAAAGTAGCCTGGGGCTATAGCTTAGTGGTTGTGTGCTTGCCTACTAGAAACTGGGTCCCAGAGTCCTATAGCCTGGCACATTGTTCTGGAGGAAGTTCTGCGTGGAGCCCCACAGGGCAGCTCTTGCTCCCAGCTCTACAGCTACCAGCGCACAGGGGGTTCGAAGGACCTAGGAGTAGAGGCTTGGGGTGCAGAACTGCACTTCACCTCCTTTCTAGGAGTCCATGTTACCACTAGAACTTTGTGATCTTTGCAGCTTTGAGGGCTCATCTCACATGAAAACCCTCAGGAGTCTCCTTGTCCCTTCCAGCCAGCCTTGTTGTTGCAACAGGCTCTGTGTGCTTTGTAAATAAAACACACACACACACACACACACACACACACACACACTCACACACACACACACACACCCAGGCACGCACGCACGCAGCATTTAATTAGCAGATCAAGCATTAAGGGTACAGAATTTCTGGCTCTGCTGATGGGAGACAGTTCACAAAGAGCAGGCTGATGGGTGGCTGCCGCAGGGGACTGATCAGCAGGTCCAGCCAGCCTGAGTCTGCCCAGGGCAGGGGCAGAAGGCCTGGGTGAGGGGTGAGGACCTGATCAGGGTCCCCAGCTGCCTGGCTAGCATCCCTCCTGCTTCTGCTGCTAGGGCCGGTGGGTGTCATTGAAGGGCGCGACCCACACTTTCCAAGCTGAGCTGCTTCCCCGGCACTTACGGCTTCTGCCCATGCTGGCAAGTTTCAGTCCATGTTTTCAGCTCGTACCCCACAGCCGCACTTATCTTCCTATCGTCACAGTCAGCACCATGGCCTCAGAGGCTGGGCCCTAAGTGGCCCCACCTTGATCGTCCTCCTTTCTTGTCCCTCCCAACTCCTGTTGCTGCCAGGTTCTTGTGCAGAACCCCAGGGCTCTGTCTCCTCCAGAGCCTGCACATCTGCCTGCCTGTTCCTTTCCCCCCTTGCCAACCTGCAGGCCCGTCTGCTTGCAAGCATTTGTCTTCACCGGACACCCAGTGTGCTGGGCTGTCCGCATCCTTTTCATCTCAGTGTCTCCTTCCCCTCAAACAAACACCCTGATGTGCGGGGCTACAAATAACCCTCATTTCTGTTGCGGGTGAGGGATCTTTTCCACTGCCTTTAATAGGCTATTGCATCAGTTGGTTGTGACCATCACCTGTGATTTGCCACCTTGACTGGTTAAGAAACGCCTAGAAGATCAGTACAATACAGTTCTGGGTGTGTCTCTGCAGCGGTTCCAGAGTTGAGTGGCCGGTAGGCCAGCAAACAGAGTGGGCAGACCCATCCCGACTGTGGGTGCCACCAAACAATAAGCTGGTAGCCTGGATAGAATAAAAGGAAAAAAAGGAGGAAGTTGGCACACATTTGAAAAGCTCCATTTGGCTTGAGCAAATGAGTCTTTTGCTATTGCCATTGCCTGTGGACATCAGACTCTGGTTTCTTCAGCCTTCCAATGCAGACTCATTCTAGTGCCTTTCTAGGGAACTTGCAGGACTTTGGTCGCAGATGGGTGCTGAATCCTTAATCTCTCTTGTTCTGCAGCTGCCACCTTCTTGGGCTGAGCAGTTACTGGATCCTTTTGCTCTCTAGTGCATGGATGGCCATTGTGGACTCTCCCCCTACGATCCTGTAAGCTTACCTAATAAAATCTCCTTACATAATTACCGACATATTTCATCTAGAGATCACTAGTCAATATAAGACTCCTGGGACAAACTACCTGACACCACAATGTAGAGGAAGAAAGGCTTATACTCATGGTTTCAGAGGTTCAAGTCCATGGTTACTGGCTCTGAGGCAGAAACATCATGGCATGGTGGAAGGGTTCAGAGAAGAAAGTTGCCCAACCCAAGGCATCTGGGAAGAGAGGGCAGGGGAAGAGAGAGCAGGGATGGGGCTGGGGCCCAGATAGGAGGTACAATCAATGAACAGAAATGTTTGAAAAAATGTGTTACATTGAAGACACATTGCCATTAATCCCCTCAAAATACTCCCCCTCCATTCAAATACACTTACCCCATTGCTCTTGACACTCTCTGAAACAGTTTTGGAAATCTTTTGTGAGTAACTTTTTGTGGCTATCTCTGTACAAAATGTTTATGGCAATTTCTGTCAAATAAAAATATTAATGTGAGACCTCCCCCACTTTATTTACTGGATCTGACACCATGAACTTCTGACTCTTCCTTAAAGTCAAAATGACCACGAAAGGTAAATGGTTTGAATAGATTCAGGACATTGAGGCCACCATAACGATGCAACTAAAGGGTTACAAAAGAGAACTTCTAAAACTGTAATGTAGGAGCTGATGGGACCTTTAGGAGGTGGGGCCTGGTGGGAGGTATTAGGTCATTGGGGGCGTGGCCTCAGAAGGGACTTAAGACTGGAATGTCCCCATGGCTTATTGTTTGATGATCCGATCTCTTCATCACACACACATGGTACCACGGCCATCTACTATGAGGGGATACAACCAAGAAAGCACTTGCTATAGCCTGCTCCATACTCTAGATTTTCAGCCTCCAAAACCATGAGCTAAATAAATCTCTTTTCTTCATAAAGTTAGCCCACCTCCAGGATTTCATTATAGTGATGCAAAATGAACTAACACAAGAACCAAACATGAATTATTATCTTGGATAATTAAGATTTGCCCCTATCATAGTTATAATGAAACTGATCCAGGAGGAGGAGAGAAGTGACTGATGCAGAAGAAAGTTTGGACACAAGAAGTAGACATAGAAACAGGAAAGGAGAGGGAAGTTTCTGTTACTTTAATCTGAAACAGTATACCCAGAACAAACTTAACCTGTTCCTTAAATATATAATTGTGAGTGCTAAAATGGACTTAGAGCCAGGGATGATGGCTTATGCCCATAATCCCGACACATGGGAGGCTGAAGCAGGAGGATCATTGTGAGGCCAGCCTAGGATACATAGTGAGTTCAATCACTTCTTGGCCTTTTGGCTAAGATCAAGTGTAGTATAGTGAGTTCAAGGCCAGCCTGAACTACACAGTGAGACCTTGTCTCAAAAATAAATAAATAAATAAATACAGGTCTTACATACATACTGTTTACAAGCTACCTTGTCTTTTGAAATCCCATCCTTTCATAGGCCTGATATGACATCATGAAATATCCTTATGCAAGAAACTACTGAGTTACCCAATCCCCTAGCCAGATTCATAAACTGCCAGAATCATTAATGCTGTCTGTGTGCTGTTGTTACTGGTTTTCATCAGGCTTCTCATCCGGATAATTTCTCTAGTTTAAATTATTAATGTTTTCAACTTGCATACATTGTATCTTCAAATTCAGTGCTTTATGAGAATTCTCTATTTGCTACGAAATTTAAGTAGCATTTAAAATAACTCAAAACAAAACAAAAAAATCACATAGCTGACTTTAACTGCAAAGCACGCTACCTGGTAAGCTACAAAACATTTCCAGACTGGGTACGTGTTTTGTTTGTTTGCCTGTATGGTGTTTTGCTTTTATTTTTGCACAATTTTCAAAATTTGGAGATTGCACATAAAAAAGAGGATGTCTGCCATGTCTCGAAGACACTGGAAGATCTTGCATTTCTGTACGTGCTAACCCGAATAGCAGCAGTTGGCAGGCAGGCTGAGGACTTGCTGCCCCCTAAGAGGGCAGTGTATGTCCAGTGTCAGGCTCCCCAGGTGCAGTTGTCTGTCGTGTCCTGTTCAGGCATTCAGGTAACTGACCTGTAGTTTATCACTGGGAGGTTTTATTTAACCAGTATTTCTCTAGTTATTTTTTTGTTAGGCAAAAATGGCCTGATGTAAATGCTTCCTTTAAACATGGATTATAAAAAAGAATATAGGTTAAGGAAAAATAAAGGTGAAACTGGGCTCTACTTACAATTAAAATGAAATGTACAACAGGAAATCCTTTTTAAATCCACATGTCTCTGAATTTAAATACATGTGCTATATCCATCTTATCTCTTTTGGGTTTTACAGCTGTGTTAATACACTTGAATATGAATTCTTCTGTTGAATTATAATATTCCTATTTGAAAATCTGGAAAGTTGGAATTAGGGGAAGGAATTTCCAAATTTGAAAGCAGGAATTTGGGCATATTCAATGCTTTTGGAAATGCTATATGTATGGCCAAGAACTATATATATATACATATGTTTTTTTTTTTTTTTTTTTTTTTTTTTTTTTTTTTTTTTTTATTTTTTTTTTTTTTTTTTTTTTTTTTTTTTTTTGGTACCGGGGATCGAACTAGGGTCCTTGCGCTTGCAAGGCAGGCCACTGAACCGCTGAGCTAGATCCCCAGCCCAAGAGCTGTATTTTTATTGTCATATTGAAATGTACTTTAGTTTTATGAACTATAATAGCATAGAGTCAAACTTTTCTATGTAACTTTTCTCCCAGAGGTGCTTGTAAAGGCACAGGCATAATGAAGATGTTTCTAGTCTTAGTTATTCATGAACTCGCTCCCAAGCCAAGGATCCAAGAGGCCCTGAAATTTCACATCAGCCATTTGGAATATGAACCCTAAATCTCCCTCTTACCCGGAGAACAGTAGTTTTGCTATCTTGAGCCACTTCTAAGACAGGACTAAACTACACTGAAATACGACCTGGGACCGTAGAAGTTATTGAGGGTAGGTTCGAGGAGGAGGCCAAGACAGAAGAATGAATGTGCATATGGTAGGGGTAGCTTTCAACAAGATTGTGGGAGGGACGCTAACAAGATTTCCTTCTCCTTTCATTCATTATTGGGGAGTTCAAAAGGGCCTTTTGTCAAGTCTTTTTCCATTGCTTCCCATTGGCTGAAGAGACAGGGAAGGTAGAAATTGACCAGAATTTAGTAAATCATTAAGAGTTAAGTTCACGAAAAGTCAGCAGGAGGTCTGCATCTGGATATGAAAAAAATCAAGACAAGCACATCAATCAAAGCAATGAGAAGGGCACTTCCCAGTTTGGAGCTCTCTGGGCAGAGCGTCCCAAAGGATGGATGATTTGCTGTCATACAGTGAGGGCACTTGCTGTAATTCTTAGATCCCGGCCAGTCCTGAGCAGAGACCTAGCTCCTACTTGCCTGCAGGGCCTGGACTTTTCTTCCTGTCCCAGTAAATTGTCTCCACAAAAGCCACAAAGAGCTCAGGAAAAGCTGTTACTGAGTGCTTGCCCTGTGCTAGGCATTGTCCTAAGCACTTTACAGTCAGCTTATCCAATACTCACCCCAACTTTGCTACTTTAACACAATCTAGAGGTTAAAGCTCCTGCCCAAGGCCATATGCATCTGAAGTGGAGAATCCAGGACCCCAGGCCAGGCCCCAGCTCTGGGTTTGGAGCCCCAAACACGAGGCAGGAACGGCAAGGCTTTGCTGAAGGGCCACCTGACAAATGAACCAGCTGTTGACAAAGGTCTGATGCCACTAATGAGTGGGGCTAGGCTCAGAGCTTGCTGGACAGTTGGCACAGGTCTGGCTTGCAGGATGTCGACTACACTTGGGGAGGAACACACAAACATGATTGATTAGGTGCTCAGTTTTTCTGTGAGGTGGCTTGTCTGCTCATAGCTTTTGTACATTTTTCTGTTGGGAACTTACTGCTCTCTTAATTTTTTTTTGTCTATTCCTCTAAAACAAGGACAAGCATTTTTATCTATAGTGTCTACTGTCGCACACCTAGCACGGAGAAAACACCCAGCACATAATAGGTGCTCAGTAAATTTTGCTGAATAAGTGAAAGGATATTAAATCTTTGTCATTTTCTCCCCACCCCTTCCTTTCTTCTTTCTTTCCTTTCCTTTCTTTCTGGTATGGGGGATCAAACTCATGGCATTGCACTTGCTAGGCAGGCACGGTACCACTGAGCTAAATCCCTGGCCCTCTTTGTCATTTTCTTGGTCTTTTGGGGGGGTGTTCTGGGGATCAAACTCATGGCCTTGTGCTTGCAAGGCAGGCGATGTTGCCACAGAGCTAAATCCCCTGTCATTTTCTTGTTTAGTGTCTTAATTTAAAAAAATTTTTTTTGAGATAGGATCTCGACTAGTGGTGCAGGCTGCCTTTGAACTCACTATGCAGCTTAGGCTGGCCTTGAACCCTCAGTGATCCTCCTGCCTCAGCCTCCTGAGTGCTAGGATTACAGGCACATGCCACCATAAATAGCACATCATTTTAATTTTTATATGCTCAAATTTTACATTTTTAGGTGTCCCAGCAACTCTTTCCTCATAGTTTTCTACTTAATAAGTGTTTAAAGTCCTTTTCAATCTGCAGTTCATGTAAATATTTGGCTTTTTAAAATTTTCTTACTGTGACTTAAAGAAAACATTGTTTTAATTCACCTGGAATTTGTTTTCTTCTACAGTGGAAAGAAATAGTGGTTTCTGAATGATTTTTCCATGATAGTTAACTGTCAACCTGAGTAAGAAATGCCCCACTAAACTGGATCAGCAAAGGCTGCCCTCACTTTTCCTTTTCAAAATGTGTTAGGTTGTTATGTGTGTTCACTGTGCTACATGTGTTCACCACAGAATTCAAACTAAAGTACTAATTCAGGAGTCAGTGAGATTTTGTCATGGTCACCTGGAAATGTGACCAGTAGGAGCTCAACTGGGGGGTTCCAAGCAGAATGAAAATAATAACAAATGTGTTGCTTGGTCTAGAGCCCAGATCCATCAGCTTTTCACCGCTACAAACGCGCCCTGGGTGTGCTGTGGCCCACGATCCCATGGAAGTCACTTTGTATTTTGAAGATGACAGCATCGTTAGATTTGCTGAAATAGATGACTAAAGAGCAACTTTCACGCTTACTCTGTTTGACTTTGGAACCTGCCCAAGAACTCCACATCTTTTCAAAAATGGAATCTGTGGGTGCAACATGGCAGAAACAAATCTAAGTGGGGTTAGTGATGGTGCTCACTACTACCCCAGCCACATCACCAACTTTTTCTGTGCTGGGCCTTGAACCCAGGGCCTCATGCATGTTAGGTAAGCACTCCACCACTGAACTGCATTCCCAGCCATATGAAGTACAAAAAGACCACATGCAGTAAAAAGATCAGCAACTTTCATACTGCAAGAGAACCCAGTCATACCTCAGACAATCGTAATTGATTAATAGACTTAATTCTGGGTTCTTGGCTTCAAAACCTGCAATCCAATCCAAATTATGTGTGATCTCTTGCTATTTTTCTTAGGAATTTGGCTTTTGAACCTAAACTGCCCCTCTCTTCCCTCTCCCCAGCCTCTTATAGAAGATGGTTTTCATTTTGCAGAGGACATCAAGCTCTGCAGAGACTAGAGATGACCTGTGTTAGCCATATGGGCGACTAAGTGGGACAAGAGTAGTGGGTGTTTTATTCAAGTTGCCAACCATGGAGAACTGCTCTCTGCAGCCCTCACTCCCTATCCCTCATGATGCTCCTTGTTTATTGACAATCAGACCAGCAATGGTAAATACTTATTACGGTTCGCTCTTAGGTTGGGGGAGTATAAAGCTTAACACTGCAGGAATCCATTTTGGCCAAGACCTTTACAATTTATCTACTAATGACAAGGAAGAAAACAATTTATGACACTAAACTAGAAAAACGAGGCAAAGGGGTAAGAGAAGGCAAGGGTAAAAAAACCTTCATCTCTATGCTCTTAGGATCCCAGCTGAGTCCTATAATTAAATTGACACAATATCGATTAACAGAAGAAAAAGCGTAATACAAATTTTATGTGGCATGGGAGCCATCATAAAGAAATTAAGCCCAAAGAAATAATTACAGTCAGTTATTTATTGGTACCTAGTATCTCAAACGATGTAATCTCACACCACCATAATCCTGTTGAAATCCTGAAAGATCAAAATCTCTAAAGCTTAAAATTCCTAAAGTGTGGGGCCAGGGATTTAGCTCAATGGTGCCACTGCCTGCCTCACAAACATAGGGTCCTGAGTTGGATCCCCGATACAAGAACAACAACAACAACAACAACAAAACCTAAAGTATGAAATCCTCAAATCATAATCTTGAAAGGTCAAAATTCTGAATATTGAAATTCTGAAAACTGAAATTCCCATGAAAAAGGCTATGCAACAGGGGTAGAAAACCAAATTTGAAGGAAGGGACTGGGCCTCACAATTCAGCAATGATAAAAACTTCAATTTAAAAGTTTGCCTTTTGCCTGCATTGACATTCCTTCCAGTTGATGAAATTCTGGAGTTTTTAATAAGTTAAAGCATGTGTTTCCCTTTAGAAGCCAGTGAAGGTATTGACTCAGAAATAATTATGGGCATGAATGGTTAAGAAGAAGACACACTGTTCCACCTTATCCACTACGGTTCCATCACTAGGATTGTTCCTACCAAACCTGTGGTCTTTGAATGAATGTATGCAGAACGTACTTCTGTGTACCCAAAGCAGTCTATTGGCGTGGTATTGAAGACGGAAAATAGGGAGAGTACATGTTGGTGAAAAATCAGAAGAATTTCCAAAAGAGCAGCACTGGTTGAAGAGAGGGGAGGGAAAGAGGGGAAAAAAGAACCAAGATATGTCATGTACAGGTACAAATTCCATATGATGAATGTTATCATAATGTATATCTAAAGTTACCAATAAAATTAATTTTAAAAAAGAGCAGCACCAACTAGAAAACAAACATGTGCCCTAAAACAAAACAAAACCTCCATTTACCTCATTGCAAGAATCTAAGATATAGTTAATGATCTTGCAAATTGTGCAGCTCTGTGCAATTACCAGTAATTGGTTCTGGATTAGATTATGTTTAAAGACATTGTAAATAAATGTCTTTTATTTTTGTTACATTTTGTTACATTTTTCCAGAACTACAATTTGAGGTTTTGATAAAGTTTTTAATTTTGGGGGAGATTTTGATCTTTTGGGGATTTCAACATTTGAGATTTTAGTGTTTGGAATTGTGTTTGAGTCCCAAACCTGTTACCTATAAATTGGATTGGGTAAACAATAGTTAGTTGTGAAGAAGCAACTAAATTATGAGGCTTTAAAAATCAGATTTTAAAAGAACAAGGCTATATAGAGTTCTCTTGTTTGCATCTTCTTGTCCTTGTGGGTGAGGGTGGTGCATCTTTCCAGTACAGGTAAGCACGTCTTTCACATGGAAATTGCAAATTCTGCTCTCAAGAAAAAAGCACAAAGGTCATAGTGATCTCTTCGCACCTGCTGTTTTTCACATGTCTTTAATTTAAATAGTCAAATGCCAGAACAGCATATTTTAACCTGTTCAGGGTGAAGGAAGGAAGGAGGAAAAGGAGGGGAAAAGGAAAGGATAGAAAAAGTGGATTAAATTGTAGTGGCAAACGTAGCAAGGAAGTGAAGTAAATGAGATGAGAGCTAATAAAGATAAAGATAAGCTAATCTACCTCGGGAGAAATGATAATCCACAAATATCTATAAAGGATGACTATTTCAGGAATAGCAATGCAGAATGAAAACAGGGAGTAACAGTGAGTAATCGCTTACTGTAGATACGAGCCCATGAAATCACTGCTGCCAGAGGAAGACGGTGCCATCTTGGGCTGTATATATGAAAGGATCCCTTAGAAAATAGAGTGGAAGTAAAGTTGCTCCACAAGGCTTTTGTCAGGCTGTAATTTTCACTATGAAATGCTACTGCAGATTTGCATAAAAGAATGCTATCCTTGTAAAAACAGTGTTGAATGTTAAAAACAGAATAGCTGGACTCCTGCCCATATACTACATAAGAGTTTCAGTGTCTCGATAAGATCACACTTCTTTAAGGAATTCAAATCCAATTTGGCTTACATTTCTCTTGGTATGGATTTAAACCCGGCCTCCCATTTTGTATTGTTTACTCTGATCTATGGCAGCTCCCCCCTCCATTCAAAGGAGTGTGTGTCCCACGACCCCCAGTGCAACACCACATGCTATAGATACTTAGTGTTTTTCCTATACATACATACCTATGATAAAGTTTTATGTATAAACTAGTCACAGTACATTAGTAACAATAAGTAGTAATAAAATACAAGAATTATAATATATTACAATAAATGTTAAGTGAATGTCTTAGTCACTTCCCCTGTTGCTGGAGAAAATCAGCAACACCCACAATTTAAGAAAGGAGAGGTTTATTTTGGTTCACATTTCAGCCCATAGCCAGCCGGCTCCAAGGCGGAACAGCACGGCAGAGGGGTGTGGCAGAGGCAAGATGCCCATAGCATGGCAGACAGGAAGCAGAGAGGGTAAAGGGAGGAGGCAGGGAGGGAGATAAACTCTTCCAGGTCATGACCCCAGTGACCCAGGTCTTTGGGTCAGACTTCACCTTGAACAAGTAAGCTATAAATTCACATAGTTCAATCACCTTCCAAAAGCCCTACCTATGAGCACATGAAACTCTTGGGAGAGAGCTAGATATAAACTATAACAATTTTTCCAAAATATCTTATTATAGTACCTGGATATAAACTATAACTATAACCATTTCTCAAGATATCTTATTATAGGACCCACTCTTCTGATGGTATGAGAGGATACAATGCCTACACAATGAGATGAGGAGAGGCGAATGATGCAGACACTGCAGTGCAGCATGAAGCTACTACATGAGACCTTCTTGAACATAAACACTGGGATGCAGTAATAGTCAGTGTGAGAACTGACATGACACAGTGTCTAATGGGTGGATAGTGTATACAGTGTGGATACTCTGGACAAAGGAATGATTTATGTTATGGACAGGATACTGTGTGATTTTAGTCAACAAAGTAAGAGGCTCCTAGCAAGGAAAGAAAACACATTAACTCAGCCTGAAATATAAGGGACTCTTTGTTCAAGTTTCATTTGATTTTTTTCAGTCTATTAGACTGCTAGTGTATTTCTTTCTCTTTTTCTTTTTTTGCAGTACCAGGGATCAAACTTGGACCTCTGTGCTTGCAAGGCAGGTGGTGATGCCACTGAGCTAGATCTCCAGCCCTATGTTTCAACACAGCAAGGAAGAATGAAGCTGAAATAGTGGGGCTGTGGGAGTCTGAGCAAATTAAGACATTAATCCAGAGACACAGTCAATTTTACTACTAATTTTCCAGGCATTTAAGCATCAGTTTTCCATCTGGAATGAGAGCAGTTCTGTGTGGCCCAACAATCCCAGGATAATTCATCAAAATGATGACATGCAAAGCTATCATGAGATTGCTTTACAGAAACGTATACGGCAATAGTGTACCATCTAGGAGGCAGATTGAAGCTTTTGTACCTGGTCATCACTGGTCCTCATATGGCCCAGAATTTAAGCTTTAGTAGTTCTCAAACATTTCTGTTCATTAGAATCAACCAAAAGTTCTTTTTACATGCCGATTTTCAGGACTCAGCTCTGGAGTTTCTGATAAAGTAGGTCCAGAATAAGACTTGGGAATCAAAAATTTTAGCAAGCATCCTAGATGATTCAGATGTTAGGAGGTCATGATCTAACTTGAGAAAATCCATAGCTCACTTGGCTGGTTTTTATTACAGGATAGCCACCAGGAAAATCTAGACTGTGGTCTTGCAGAACGTGAAAGCCTTTGGAATGCAACTCACGATGTAGCCCAGGCTTGCCTCAGACTCACAGCCCTTCTGCTTCAGCCTCTCAGAAATATGAGGGAGTTCAAGTTTCATTTTCCCTGTGGTCTATTAGACTGCTGGATTATGTACCTTCACACTGGCTTGGAGTGAATTTTTACTGTTTTTCTCACCAGCATGTATACATCCTGCATTTCCTTTCAGGGAGCAGCCCTCTTCCTGTTCAGTGAATGTGTATCAGGTGGCTTTCCTCCTCCAGGCTGGAAGTGGGGCAGGTGACTTAGAGAATTAGACCCCCTTAGCCATACCAACTTTTGGGGATGAACATGTGACCAAACTTAGAATGAGCAGATTATGTTCTGAGTCATACAGGATCTGAATCTGAGCATCTGGATATGCTGAAATTGTATTTCTGCCATGAACAGTTTCTATTTAAAGAAGAAAGGCAGTAAGCCCAGCTAACAGTGTCTGAGCTATGGATTGGGCCAGCCAGACCCACTCCAGTAATTTTCAATTTAAATGGGGAAGTATTTTCCACTTTTTTCCTTAAAAAAAAAAAAGCGGATAGGATTTTCAGTCACTTGTAACTGTGAGCTTTAACTGACATTGTTATTGTGCTAAAGCTTCTTACAGTGATGCTTCTGAAGAGCTATTCCATATGTTGCTATGGGAAAAATACACTTTATGTCAATAAACATAAGAAGAACAGTATGAAGTTAAGTATTAGTTTAGGTAGGTAGAAGCTGTTATGGGGTGTGCCACTTAATCCTAATTGTCAACTTGACTGTATTAATAGGCTCACAGAGAGGTGGTTGAGCTGTGCGTGTGTTACACTCACCAGTGGATTAATCCCTCCCTCCAAGATGTTCCTGCCATGGAGCCAGTCGGCTATTGGCTGAAACCTCTGAAACTGTGAGCCAAAATAGACCTCACCTCCTTTGAACCTCGGTGCTGGGTATTTGTCTCAGCAAGAAGAGGAGCTGGCTGATTCTTGGGGCCTTCTTACAAAAAGATCAGCTAATAACATTTATCGTCTGTTGATCACATAAAAGGTTATTAGCATAGAGCTTTGAGAATATTTTTCTTTATCTTCGTAAGTAAAGAGTAAACAGTATCTGCATTTACAGATGAAGAAGTGGAGGCTGCTAGTTACAAGTTACTGTGTGGTAGAACTGGATTTAAGCACCCTCTGCCAACATCGCCAGCCTACTTTTGAGTCTTTTCTAAGTCCTCCTATCTTTTTCCTGGCAGACTGCAATGAACCTAGAATGCAGCATTTTATCTTTCTCCTTCCCATGAAATGAAAATGGAATTTCCCAATTTACTCTTCACCGATTTTCACTTTTTCTCTTTGAAATTGTACCTTTAATCTTCCTTGCGAGGGAATGAAGACCTGGCTCTCCAGCCCTGAAGTTTTCCTCAGCCTTCCTCAGAGCCAGATGTCACTCTTTAAGGCCACCGTTTGGCCCTGAAAAGCATTGCCTCCCTAGGATTTGACCTTTCGTGTCTTTCCTCACACACCCCACTCTCTTGTACAGTTCAGGCTGCCTTGTCCACTTTCTGCTTCTGCTAAATGACACCCTCCTTTCCTTCCACTCCTGCCCCGGGTTGGTCGTAGCTTGTTCCACTTCTTTTTGTGCTTTCCAGCTGCCCCTTACTGGCCTCTTGCTTCAGGCCTGGGGGCAGCTGGGCTGTCTTTCATACCTTCAGATCCTCAGGGTTCAGACAGCAGTGGGGCCATAGAGCCCCTTTAAACTTCATGATGCTCTGCCTTCCTTCCTTCCTTCCTTCCTTCCTTCCTTCCTTCCTTCCTTCCTTCCTTCCTTCCTTCCTTCCTTTCTCTCTCTCTCTCT
>NW_022900930.1:23068722-23105247 GCF_012274545.1 Fukomys damarensis
TCTCTCTCTCTCTCTCTCTCTCTCTCTCTCTCTCTCTTTCTTTCTTTCTCTTTCATTCTTTCTTCTAATCGACCACAGTTATCAAGAGAAATTACCCTGAAGGATAATTGTGATATGATCGTTGAATTGAAAACATGGGACAAATAATATTTCAAGCCCAGAATCTTGCTTCGCTTCTTCCAAACAAAGGATAATGACCACTAAAATGGAAGGCACAGTTTTTATTGGACTTGTTAGCAGACAGACCACTGAGGCTTATTCTCAAATTTCCTGGTCCTCAGGTTTTTTAAAACTTGGGGTTAACTTGACCCTTACCCTAAGCACATGTCACCCTTCCTTCCAAAAAGGGTTTCCCAAAATATGGGGGAGGGAAATGGAATGAAGGCTCTGGAAGCTTCTGAATATTTTCACAGCTTCTAGTCTATGCCTCTCTTAACCGGCATTTTTGAGTGGAAAAGTCCTGGGTGTGAAGGGCTGTCTGGCACATTGATGGACATCAATATCCCTATACTCTGTGCAACAAATGCTAGTTTGTCATAGCCAGGCCAAGTAACAAATGTTCCCATATGTTTCCAAACCCTCCCTGGAGGGCTGCTACTGCTCCTGGTTGGAAACTTCTAGAAGTGCCTGGGGTCTGGGGTAGGAGTGCAGACTTTCTCTGTTCCTCCAACAAGCAGGGCTCTGGCTCTGATACCAGCCTCCCAACTATTCCAGGGTCCCTCTCATGATTATTGAGTTGTGCTTAACAAGCTTCTAGCAAAATGCTGAGGCCAAATAGGCACTCCATAAATATTTGCTAATTAATTGTCATGTCTTACTTATTATTATACGCTCATTGAGACTGAAAATTTTACATCTTCTGTGCTGTGAAAAGCCCTAGGCGGCTCTACTATAATGCCAAGCCACTGGTAAGTACTCAGGAAATATTAATTGCTATTGATGAAAGAGGTGCCTAATTTAATTTAGATGCAAACAACAACAAAAAAGGCAAACCACTCTTGGCTTTTTGCCTACACTGCATTTGGAGAGACTGATTAATACAGCCCAATAGCTAATTACTTGTTCTTCTCTCTTTGGCACCTAAAACCCTGGTACATTCAGGTCACCAAGCACTTGTGTGGGTGCATGAGAGGCTTTTATGGGCTTCCACCAGAGAACCAACCAGATCATTTTTAAAGAAAGGAGAAGTTGGTAAATATGGCAGAGTGAGAGGCAGGAACCAGACCAAGGCAGGCCAGGACAAAAATATGTGGCCTCCAAACTGGTTGGGCGTCCACAAGGCTGGGTGCCTGTAGCAGACACGAGACCATGGAAGCTGGAAGTTATTTTGAGCTAGCAGAAGGGTTGGGGCAGGGCTGGGGCCCCGTGTGGCCCCTCTCCAAGTCTCCCACTACTTGAAACTCCAGTTCCACCTGAAATGTGAGCGATCTCTTGCTGAGTGCAGGGAAGATAAGATCCAAGCTGGGCAGCAGGGATCCAGATTTCCATCATTCTTAGTAAATCAGAATCAGAGGTTCTGACTCCTTGCCCATGGGTAAGTCATGATAGTTTCACTTCCCAGGATAATCACTGAAGGAGGAGAAATAAAGTTCAAGACAAGACTACAGCTTTATGGAAAATTAAACCCATTGCCAGTTTTAAACCAAAAAATTGACTCTGCTTACCACACTCACGGATTTCCCAGTGCCCAGCTTCATGTTTGCTGGCCGTCTGGGGGGCAGGTCTGCACCACATATTCACACTTGATTTTATTATGAGAAATAAAGTTCAAGACAAGACCCATTACCAGTTTTAAACCAAAAAAATTGACTCTGCTTACCACACTCACAGGTTTCCCAGTGCCAAGCTTCATGTTTGCTGGCCGTCTGGGGGGCAGGTCTGCACCACATATTCACACTTGATTTTATTTATTACCCAAGAGACAATAGCATGTGAAGCTGGTGTCCACTCACCTGGTCTGACTATCCTCAAAAATCTGCCAAGACGAAATCTAATTTGTTCTAAAGAAAAAGTCAAGTGAATGGAAGACTGTGTTTCAAGCACAGAGTTTACCTAAAATCCAATCTTCTCCCCTTCAACTCATTTTCCCCCAAGTCAAATGGAAATTCCTTTTTAATTAGACATTGCTTTTTAATAACAAAAGCAAGCTATATTTTCTTCTTCCTTCCCAGGTGATCAGGATTTGGATAAGTAGATTTTTGGCTGTTCCTCTTTCCTGGAGCCACAGTGACAAGGATCCCAGGCAGAACCTCCATGCTGCTTCTAGGTGACTTTCTTTACACAGAGGTCACTTGAGGGGATTTTCAAAGGCAGCTCACACAACAGTGAAAGGTGACGCTGATCTTCTGGGTGATGCCCTAGGCACATTAATATGCGAATGTGTTTAACAGGCGGATTCTTCTGGAAGGACATGTCAGGGCTTGCTTGTCACAACACAGGGGGGATGAGGGTGTCCAGGGCAGAGGTCTGTCCCTCCTCTCTGACCCCTTACATCAGTGGCTCCTCTAGGTTTCCTCCTGACAGTGTCATCCAGGTTGAGTGTGAAATAACCAAGAGAATTGCTTACAAATTTATAGCAAAATGGAAGTGCATAATGCCTTTAGTTCAGTTTGTATTTCTACCAGGATCACAGGCATCACTCACTGGCCATTTCCAAGGTGTGTTTTCCTATTTATGTCTCTGACTTAAGTAGGCTTGGTTTGGAGCCTTGTTTTTGCAAACAGTTAGTTATAAGATTATGAGGAAAATCTATAAACTCTCCAAGTCTCCGTTTCCCCATTTCTAAAGTGAGAACATTAATGCCTCTTCCAGAGTTGGGTGAGCATAAAGGAGATTGTTCATAAGCACCCGGCACAGGGTCTTAGCACACAGCAGGGTCACAAGTGGCAGTCCTGAGTGTGGTCACTGAGACAGCTTAGGGACAGGTCCTTTCTGGAAGCTTAGAGCAACACGCTGCAGCATAGCAGGGCCACTCTGGGAGAGCAGATTTTCCGTCACTTCACAGTTGCCTGGGGTCTGCACACAGCAATGGAATGGAAGCAGAGCAGCCCAGTCAAGAATTATGTCAAAGAGCAAAGCCAGGAGGCTTGAAAACAATGACCGCTGTGGGATGGGGTGAAACACAATTTTGCAACTCATGTTTTTTTTTCCCTTCCACATATGCCCCATCCCTTGAGTTAAATGCAGGGACTATGTTTACTCACAGCTGAATTCTTAATATTTGGCACAGTGCCTACCACGTAATTGTAGCTGCTTAATAATGGTTGGAGACAGGCTGGCTGGTCAATGAATGAATGACCTCTTCCCAAACTCCTGATGGTGCAAATCTATGTTTTCCTAGCCTAACCAAATTTGCAGTTTTCATGCCCCAAGTGGGCACACTGTAGGGTATCAGGTGTCCAGTGCCTGTTTTTCTGAAGAACTGTGTGGCATCCTTTATAATTCATTCAAGATATAGATGCTTCTCAGGAGCAGAAGAATGGGAGTGGAAGATCCAGGAGGAGGTTTAATGCAACAACATGACTTTTTGTTTGCCTTATATGGTGAAATTCAAGAGCAGTTTCCATAAGGAATTTAGGCACAATCAACTCCCAGAATCTTAAAAAATATCAGCAAAACCCAACTCCTCTGACAGCTTTGGCATTCAGCACACACACTATCCATATATGTATCTTTACAAGCCCTTCCTTCAGCCCTTCCTTGTCACTCTGCTGGGGCAAGTGCTGAGTAGTTTTGAACATGGTTTGCTTCAAAGCCATGGCTCAGTTTCTTCCTTTCTACCTCAAAGGGTCTGGATTCTTTTTTTTTTTTTCTAAATTCATCAGAAAATATGGATGAAACCAGAGCATTGTCTACAAAAGACTTTACAACAATATAGAATAGTTACAGTCAGTTATCTTTTAGAGATTGCTGAACTTATTTTGTCATTCTTCATAATCATACATTTACACTTGAAAGAATCATTGGTTAGGCAGTTTCTAATTTGTGAAAACCAGAAATATATTAATAAAGCTTTTAAAATAGCCCATTTGTTAGATTATGTGGAAGAACTCCCATTTCCACTTGAACTATAGTCTTCTGCTCTCTGTGAGAGACAAGGAGGATAAGCCCAGTAGAAATCTGGGGAGCTGGGGAGTTTTCCAGAAAGGAACCCACCTTAGATTACTTCTGGAGACCAGATGTGGTGAGCTGATAGAACTTTGCCGCTCCCCAGACAGAGCTTCAGAAAAAGGGAAAGAGAAGCCAGGCATGTGGAGATTCCGAACACACGGGATGGGGTGGTGGCTGCTACTCAGGCTTGTGGCTGGCCCAGTCTACTCTGCACACACAAAAGTCGAGAGAGACAGAGAAGGCTAGGAGTAAAACCCAGAGTGCTCTGTTTTAATATACTTGATAAAACATTGGGGCTAAAGTAATATGCTCTGGTACCACCTTCCTTTGGCATAATATACTACTCTATAAGTTTAGAAGAACCACAAGATTCCAGGGCATCAGAGACTTCACTTATGGGGAATGTTTGTATCCCAGGGAAAACACAATGATGCATGCTTCTTGGTGGGACAGCGGGTGCCCTAGCAGGAAGTCCTATAGGAGGCAGGTCACTAGCAGACACTTGCAATTTTGGCCAGAATTTCTTGGCTGGTCCTACAAGGGATTGTGGTCCTGTATTAGCAGCTAGAAGCAAGAGTCATTGAAAACTTAGTAACTCCTCTCCAAGCATTGCTGAGACCTAGGAGAACTTGGGTTCGATCATATATTTGACGATCATCTTAAGCCCTAGAAATAATATTATCAATAGTGGTTAGTTTTCCAAGTGAGAAAAAAAAAGAATGAAGGGAGGACAAAAGAAGGAGGGAAGGAAGGCCAGCTGGCCAGTTTCTCGCCTAGTAAACTGTACAGTGGTTAAACGCCACACATTGGCTATTTTCAGAAAGTAGAAGGCATCTTAATTGATAAAATACATTTAACTATTTTGAAGCACTTTATAATGAGATAAATGACGTGTGGTACCTTCAAAGCGTTAGTCGAGTTGCACAGCGTAATCCTCATGCCCAAACTTGGAGCTCAGTAAGGGTTATATCTGTTCTTTATCCCTGAAATAAACCTGTGAAAATTCAGAGAGCTGTGGGTAGAATGGGAATGAAAAGTTCCAATCCCAGATGAGGGGAGGCACAAGGCCGAGTGAGGTAGGGAGGCGTTAACTAAGGTCAATTGGGGGCCTTTTATGGGCCAGGAGCGCTGAAGGGTGTGTCTTATTTATCAAGTGTAATTATACACCTATTGTCTATATATACCTATCTCATTTTATCCCCCAGGTATTCTCATCTAGGAAAAAAGAAAGAGCAGAAAACAGGCTAGAGGAGTTACGCAAATTGAAAAGTCACACAAGTGGTTATCAGATCTAGGATGCCCAGCTCCAAAGTCTGTACAACTATGCCTGGTTGTCACCTAGGGTCCAGGCCTGGAAAATCAAGGAGCAGCCAAGGGGAGGCAAGTGTATCTCACTAGTGAGCCACAGGTGTGTCCCCACCGGTGAGATGTCACAGACGTGGCAGACAGGGTGTGGGCAAAGACAGTGATTTCAGAGATAGGGCTGGGAGGCCGGTGTCGTGGCAGTGGGGAAGAAGACACAGGTGAGGGATTCTCACTGAGTCACGGCACTTGGGAACTGGGAGAAAGCATGGAGCACACCTTCAGCGGGGGGCCCAGAAGCAGGAGGAGACGGGTGCGCATAGAAAGGCAGAGAGGTGGAGGCTGCAGTAGTTTCGCCTGTGGGTTTTTCATAGAGAAGAAAGCCAGGCATGGTTGTGATCACTCTGGAGATGTAAATCATGGGTCCCCAGGCAAGCCTTGCCTCCACTAAGATTCTTGGTCAAAGATTTCCGCTTTTATTACTTAAAAAAAGTCACCTCTTGAATGTTTAAAAGCCTAGAGTCTCCAGACCAATGCCAATTATTGTAATTGTTCTGAAAGGATGAATTGCCTGAGTATTTCAGCTTTTGTTTCACAGAAAGAAAGTTCATTTTTTTTGCTTTACAAACTATTTGGCACTGGAGACCAGTATTTTAAGGACTACCCATCCCGCAGATTCCCTGCAGGATCCGAGTACCTGGAGCTGGTGTTAAAAAGATCATTAAGCACAGAGCATTTCTTCCCTCCCTGGAGCTCCTGCTAATTTGTGTTTAAAGACTAGACTTGAGCAGAGTTAATATTTACAGCGAGGTAATATATTATTTACATGGACTCCAGACACCAAAACATCTATAACATAGTTAACCTCCTTCTGCTCCTTCTTTCCTTTACTTATTAAGTTAATTCCAGGCCTGGCCTGTCGTCAGCTATAATGATCTCTCAATAATTTTACCCACAATTTCGTTAAGAGGAAAGTAGAAAATGAAGGACTTGTCAAATTCTTATTTAACATGAGATTCCCTTACAGACCTCAAAGGAAGCGGTTCTGGGTAAGGTGATAAAATGGGTCAATGATAAAAATGTGAAGAAAAAATGAAGTATTGGAGTTTTGTCCTTTGGGGTTATATGCAAATTGCAGAGGAAGAAATGGATTCCAAGGGACGACATCTTCTTTCAGAATGTAACAAACTATTCTGGAAGATTTCCAAGAATAAGAGTGTGCATATGGACAAAGCTCTTCTAAAAGGCAAATTATACTGTTTAACAATGCGTGAGATCATTAACACAAGTTGACAAATTATGTACTGCAGAATTCTTAAGCAAGGGTTTTCAATCCTTTAACAAACTTCTGCACCTGCTGTGGCTTTTTCTTTACTCCTAGGCTGCCTGAATGTCCAGGTGTTTGGGGCCCCTCAAGACTTCACCTGAGATCCTTAATCTAGTTCAGGTGGTGCAATGCACTTGCCTTTCAGGGATGGGAACCAAGACAAACCCCTTACTTAAATACACAGCAATCAGGAACTGAAAGTGGGTGGCAGTTGGAGAGGCCTGTCGAGGTCAAGGCAGCAAACCAGTTTGAAAGCTAGAGGAGCCAACTTGAGAACCAGGACGCCGATGTTCACAGCGCAATTACTCTTAAACTCCAAATACTGCTGACAACTCATTCATGATGAAAGGATAAATATTCACACAATGAAACTGTATCCAGCAATAGAAAGGAATGAAGTGCTGATATATGCTAGGACACGGATCGATATAAATTACCAATATCAAGAATGGAAGGGGTTATGACTATAAACCTTAGAAAAAAATAACAACATACAAAAGGAGTACCATGAGAAACTTTTTGCCAACAAATGCAACAATTTGGATGAAATTGGACATATTCCTTGAATAACAGAAAAACTGGCACAGGATGAAATAGGAAATCTGAATAGCTTGTATTTACTAAGGAAATTAAATTTATCAAACACCTCACAAAGAAATTCTAGGCCCATACTATTTCTGTGGTGAATTCTATCAAATATTTAAGGAAAAAAACTTTCTGAAAAACAGAGGAGAAAACAGTTCCAACTCCCTTTATGAGGTCCGCCTAGCTCTCATCTCTGAGTTTGGCAAAACATTATAAAAAAAGAAAGAAATTAGAGACCAATATCCTCCATGAATATAGGCACAAAAAGCCTTACCAAACTAGTAGCTAATCAAATCCAGAACATATAAAAACACCATGACCAGGGCCAGGGATTTGGCTCAGTGACACGGCTCCTGCTTTGTAAGCACAAGGTCCTGAGTCTGATCACCGGTATAAAAAACAGAAAAGCAATGTCAAGTAGATTTAATACCAGGAGTGCAAATTCGATTTAATATCCAACAATTTAATCACCTTTACAGAAGAAAAGAGAAACACCACATGATTATTTCAATAAATAAAAGACATTTGGAAAAAATTGATACTCATTTGTGATTTTTTAAAAAAAATATACGAAGAATGAAGCAACAACACCCTCCCTGCAAAAAACAAAAACAAAACCCTATCAGTCAAACAGGAGAGAAGGGAACTCCTCAAACATGAAAAGGGGCACCTATGAAAAACCTACAGCTAAGATTAAACTTAACAGTGACATAGTGAATGGTTTCTCCCCCAAGATCAGGAACAACATAAAGATGTCCAGCCTATTTCTATTCAAGGCCTTGTACTTGCAATAAGGAAGAAAAAGAAACAGCATAAAGATCACAGGAAAGAACTTAAATTGGGTCTGTTTGCAGATGCAAATGGTAGGTGTGATTTTGGATGCAGAGTTTAAAGTAATCTGTATGAACTAAAGGTCAACCTGTTGGAACATTTTGCAGAAGCTTCTAAACTAAAGTCTAGCATTCTGGCTCTGAAAGCTTCAGTTATAACTCTGTGCAGAGACCCTCTTGTCACAGAAGAATTGCATTTATAAGGTGTCACGTGTTTTCTTTTTTCTTTCTTTTATTATTATCTTATTTTTGCTTTAGATATGACTATTAAAAAAAGAATTTTTGCTTGGTTCCTATGGTGGTTAATTTTATGTGTCAACTTGACTGGCTACAGTGCCCAAATATTTATTTGATCAAACATTATTCCACCATCTCAGTGAAGTTACTTTGGGGTGAGATTTATATTTAAGTCAGTTGGTTTTAAACAAGACAGATTTCCTTCTGTAATGTTGGGCTTCATCCTTCAGGAAGAATTCTCCAGCAGACAGCCCTCAGGCTTCATCGGAGATACCAGGTAGGTCTTCCTGGTTCTTAGGCCAAACTGCCTTGGACTTCAGCTGTAATGTGAGAGTCTCCATCCTACTGGCCCAGCCTGTAGATATTGGACTTGTCATCTTCCTTGATTACATGGTGCTGATTCTTTAAATTAACTAACCCCTCACCTCATCTTTACACACACACACACACACACACACACACACACACAAACACACACACGTACACATACTCATGAATCCGATTGGTTCTATTGCTCGGGAGAATTCTGATTAATATGGTTCCTATTTTTCTTCTGAAATTTAGTGTCTTTTAATTTCTTGTAAACCTGTTTTCCTAAATCTGAGCATGGTTATTATGGCTGTTTTAAAATACCTGTGTGTTAATTTTAATATCTTGGCTATTTTGAGGTGAGTGTTGTCTCCACAATGGTAAAGTTTTCTTGATTTTGGTATGGTGAATTTGAGTATGTTGGTATTACATTGTGTCTTGGACATTGAGGAGACTCTGGGTTCTGTCACACACCTCTGGAGTGTATTGATTTTGTTGTTGCTTCTGTACGAGCAGGCAATTAACTTCTCTGGATTGGAAGCAGCTGGAATTTCATACCATTTTTGGTTCATTTTTGGTTTTTAATCCTTAGGTGGGCTTCTTTTATTCTGTTCCCAGCACGGGTGCTTCAGAAGTCAGCCAGAGATTTGTCTAAAATGATGCATAAAAGCAGTGCTCCCTTTCATTGACATTCTCAGGCATGTCTTCCAACTTTCCAGTGGCTGCATTTGTCCCAAAGATGGTTTACTGTTTCTTTAGGCTAAGAAAACATCATGTGTTCTGTTAGAGTTTTAGTAGGGTAACCACTCATCCTGGTTTTCCCAGATTGAAGGACTTCCTGGGACATGAAACTTTCAATGTTAAACTGGGACATCCTTGACAAAACTGGGTTGGTCAGTCTCCCTCAATTTTAGTCACACTGTAGATTGCAGAGTCTGATCTACTATCAAGATAGAAGACATGAAAAAAAAAGCTTACCATGGCCTTTTTTCTTCCAGAATCACTTACTTTTCATCCCTTTCCATTGCTTTTGAGTTTTTGTTTTGCCCAAAGTTCTTAGTCATTGTCTGTGGAAGAATCGGTCCATTCGGACTTTCCTGGGTCATTACTAGAAGCAAATGTCTCTTCAGTTGCTCTCATCTAACATCCTACAAACCCTGTTGCACAGGTTCTATTTAGTCTATCAGACCCCTCATATCATCATCGTAGGCAGTGCTGTGGTTTGGCTGTGGTTTGTCCCTCAGGGATTCCTATGTTGGAGGCTTAGTCCTTAGTTCTGTAGTGAGAAATGTCATTGACTCTTTAAGAGTTGGGGTCTGGTGGGAGGTCCTTAGATCACTGGAGGCCCTGGGGCCCCTGAGCACCTCCTTAGAGCAAGTTATTATAAGAACAGGCATGACCCCTGAATCACTCTCTAGCTTCCTGTTTCCACATGTGACATATTCCTGCCACACATGCTCTGTCTTCTTGGTGACATCCACCATGAAGTCTCACCACACCCAAACCTATTCTGATACCTTGACTTTGCCTCTCTAGAACCATAAGTGAAATAGACCTCTTCTCTTTCTAAGGTTCCCCAACCTCAGGTATTTAGTTATAAGAATGAAAAATTTACTAATACAGACATTCCTTTCTCTTTTGCTCCAGAGCTATCTTCTAATACTTGGTCTAAAGAATGCACCTCTTCCAGTTGCTCCTGGAAATCTCTACCTTACATGGCAGTTCCTATGAGCCTCACACAGCCCCCAGTGCTCAAACTCTGTTCTTTTAGTGATCTCATCTGATCCACATCTCAACTCAGCAAGACAGGGATCATCTTCTCCATGCCACAGTTGAGAAACTTGACTCAAAGGAGTTATTATCCAAGCTCACAAAGCTGGCAAGTAGAGGAAACATAAAATGGATACTTTGTCTAATTTAGTGCTTCTCCTTTGGTCCTTTTCTGTTATCCACCGGAGTCCAGGGCAGTGTACAGATACTTCTGAATTATTTGCATTCTGAGTTTTACCTCTGTGGTTACAAATTTTCTTCCCTGACTATCACCACTATTTCTATTTAGTGCCCAGGTCCTTCTGGGTGCTGAATCACTAATCATCTTAGATACGAATGGACTTCCTGGGCAAATTCAAACATTGCAACAACATTTCCCAATACCAACCACGTGTGAAACTGTTTTCTATGCAAGAGCCTTTCTGTTTTTAATGCAGCCATGTTAAATGGTGTTATGTACATTAAGGGAGAAGAGGTATTTCTGGGGAGAATTTTACCAGTCAGAGTTATAAAAAGATGTTTTCCTGTAAAAGTCTCTCTTGTGAAATGTCATGCTGGTTAATTCCATTGCTTCTTTCTTCTCAGTGGCAGCTTGAATATATTCAGAGGGATCTTTAGAATCTGCCCCCAGGAAAAGAAAAAAAGAACCACTGCTGAAACAAAGCTCCATGAGAGGGAACAAATGTTACATCCAATTTCCAGATTACAGTTCAGATCATTCCTATTTGGTCTGATCCCTCCACTCCCCAGTATTTTAATTAAACACACAGAACAATAGAATGACTTTTATAGGAAATACACATATGCCCACTGCCATGGCTCTATCATTAGCCTTTTACTATATTTGCTTTATTAGATGTTCATCCATCTATAGCTATATCTATTTATCAAGCCATCCTTTTTCTGCAATTAAAAATAAATTATAGATATCAGTGCTCTGAGGTTTTCAGCTCTACTTTCTCCTTGAGTCACACAATCTGTAAATCTTCACATCATTTAATTTCAGCCTCTTATTCTCTGAGAGCTCATTTTGCGCAGGGAAGGCTCTCTGTGAGCTCTTCCTTCTGGGTCCTCTCCTCAGCTCTGTGCCCCCGTGGGCCTGTGGCTGTGCCCAGCACTCCCTGAAGCATTGCCAGGGCAGGGAAGTGTGGTTGTGGAGAGGGCTCACCCTTCCCTGAAATCAGCTGTGAGACCAAGAGACTGATGGGGACGAGGCTATGTCTACTATACCAGTGAACGCACACACACACACACACACACACACACACACACACACACACACACACATCACAAACACCAGTACCACCAATGCTGGCAGGTGTTCAAGAGCCAGCAGCTGCCCATGATAGTGTAACTTTCAGGATTCCCCTAAATTGTTTTCTGACATTAGTGATGGGAAAGAAACTATCAGAGATGTTTTCTTAATAAAGACATTCTTCTGATCCCTGGACTGAAAATATTCATCCAAAAGAAAATCAGAAAAAAATTTCTGTGTGCTATGAAATCTCTTTCTTGTGGGATCTGTCAGTTAATTTTTATTTTGAATGGATTGTTTCATTTCTCTCACCATAATGGAGTGATTGCTAACTGAAGAGCCACTAAAACTTGCATATTCCCACTGCATCCTTTCCCTCATTTTTCTCTGGCTGTATTTTTCTTTCTAATTCTTCTCCATGGGCTCTTTAGCCCCTTCTCTTCAGTGGCCTCAGTTCTATCATCTGTCCCTCAGCAGTCAGTTCTTTTATTGTATCTATCTTATTTCTAAAATGTTTGCTGCTCATGTGTCTCACAATTCTTAAAATCCCCAAAGCCTTTGTAGCCAATAGTCCCTCCTCTCTGCCTGCACATACCTTCGTGGGGAGCCAGGAATATCTTTCGTATAGGCATTGCTTGGAGCTGAAGATAGAGGTGAGGGCTCCTGACATCTGATTAGTTTTCTTTCTACTGAGCCAATCCATTTACCTGGAAGATGGTGTATTTCAGTTCTCAGTTCTAGTACTTTCAAAATAGAAAAGTTCTTTGTCAAAAATAACTTTTTCCTTTGCTCCTCCTAAAGACATTCACTAAGATATCAATTTTTGAAAGGAAACGTAAACAATAATCTAGTGAGATAGAAAGCCCCACTTCTGTTCTGGGTTTCAGTCTATTTTCTTCTCACTCACCTCCTGCCAGCTAGGAGAGCATACTCAGTCTCTCTTTTATTATGGGGAAAATGCCAATTAACAAAAAGGGTAAATCATTCCTCATTCTTCAATAATAGTTAAAAAGCAGGTCACTTTATTCTACTCCAGATGTGTTTTGATGGTTTCATGAGTTAATGGATCTTTTTATTGAATTATTGAGCAAAGCTTTAAATAAAAACATCCAAGGAGTCTTTATCTTATTCTTCTCAGCCACAAGACAGGCCAGCCTTGCAGCCCACAGTAACACCCTCTGATTTCTTCCCCCATGTGTCTGTCCACACTTGCTCAGCCAAGGCAGCCTCTGGGCACTGCCTGCCCACGCTGTCCGCAAGGCCTCCCTCTGGACTAGTCTTGAGCTGAATGCTATTGGTTTTTCTACAATTAATTGACTATAGTACTTTCATAGTATTTTAATGCTCCACTGAGAGAATCCAAAATTGAGCGAATGCTTCGGTTTACAAACAATAGGGATGTCTAGTTTCTAAATCTCCCATAATACCTAAAAGCACATTATTATATTCTACTTCTGACATGTTTTGATGGCTTCATGGGTTAGTGGATCTTCTTATTGAACTACTTATTAACCCTTGCAGAAATAGGAGAGACTTCTTCAGAGACGTTAGACACAGTGGAAGTTTAGCAACTGTCCAGTGACGTGCAGCCCACCAAAATTGGAAAATTCAGTTTTCAATTCTGCTTTCTCTAGTTTTTCAGTAGTCTGGTTCGTGAAGACTAGAGCATTTGTGGGATTCAAATGGCCAAAGTTACTGTAAGATTTAACTTTGGAAATACAACTATACTAAACATCTAATATCTCTGTTTCTAGAAGGCTGTGTGTAAATCCAATTTTGACTGCTGGATAATTTTGTTATTTACTTACCCTATAAATTTTAAGAAGCTTTACCTTCATACATCTATTTATTTATGTATTTATTTGGTACCGGTTATCTCACTCGGGCCCTTGTGCATGGGAGGAAGGCACTGGAATCACTAAACTAAATCCCTTGGTTCCTATATTTAAAAGATTGTTATTTCTAATATTTCTTTTCTACTTTTCTTCTTGTAGTCTCCTGGTAAGTAGATACTACAAGTACTTGCTAAATGAATGGTTATCGGGGCCCCAAAAGCTTGTCTTGGAGTAGGAATTGCTGTTACAAGCCTTAATTTATTTCTTCAAAGTGAACTTTCTTTTCTTGAAGTTTCTTTGAGCAGAGCAAACTCATGCAGAGGAAACTTAGGAAATCTAACTCCATAACAAGAGCTACCTCTGGGGTTGCCTCTATTCCTGTTAACTATCACTGTGTAACAATCACGCCAAACTAGTGACTTCACTCCATGCTATGTTTTTATTTCTCATGGTTTGATGACTTTTCCAGGCTCATCTCTGCCCTTTTTTCTTGGGATCTCTTCTGCAGTTGCAGTCAGACACTGTCTGGGGACGGAGTCACCTAAAGGTGTGACTGAGCTAGATACCCAAAGTCTCCTTTAGTAACACACCTGTGCCTAGGCTGAATGCCTAGAAGCTGGGGCTGGCTGGGTGCATCTCTGCTGGAAGCCTCTCTGTCTGTAGCTAGCTTGAACCACCTCACAGCCGAGTGATCTTGGGGTAGCAGAATTTCTTTCTGACAGTGGCTTTCCCAAGAGCAAGCCATCCAACAGAGTATGGCGGGCATTTCAAAGCTTCTTCCAGCCTTAGAAGCCCTTCTGTGCCCCTTCAACTATATTCTATTGATTATAAATGACCAAGCCAAACCAACTTCAAGGGAATGGAACCACGGACAGGTATAGACCTTAAGAGTGGCAGTTTATCTGTGGTTCAGCAGCTACATCCTGGTCATGTTTCTGTATTTAACGTATTTTCATATTGTAGAGTGGATTAATTAGAGTTGAAGCTACTTTTTCTGCTTGTCTTCCTGAAATAATTAATAATAATAATAATAATAATAATAATAATTATTATTATTATAATGCCATCTGCAATCCATGGAATGGAACAATCATAGTCTCATGGAGCTTAGATTCCAATGGGGAAGGAAGGTAATCAAACTAAAAAATAAAATATACAAATTATCAGAATAGCGATAAATGCTGTGGAGAAAAATTTTGCAGAGAAGAGGATTAAGAAATGTGTGTGGATTTTAAATAGGTTAAAGGCTGCCCTGACAGAGTGAGACTTGAGCAGAGTCCTGAAGGAGATGAGGGTGTGAGGTGTGTCTTCAGGGGAAAGCATCACTTTTAGGGGGCCATGGGGCTGGGGATCCCCACAGGGTCGGATGGGTGACTTTTGACAAGGTCAGAGTGCGTGGGGAGGGCTCCAGGCTTGTGAGGGCCGTGTAGGGCCTTTTACACATCAAGTTCTTACTCTGAATGTAAAAAGGAAGCTGTTGGAGGGCTCTGAGCAGAGGGGGACATTTTCTGCTGGAAGAGAGCAAGAGTAACCAATCTAGGAAGCCATTGCCATGATGTGGGCAAGAGACGGAGGTTCCTTGGAGCCTGCTGCGGGGAATGAAGGAGGGAATGAAGGGAATGAAGAGTCAGTGTCCCGGGCAACCTTAGGCCCATCCGGAGGTCCCAGCCAGACTTCCCAGAGAGCCAGCAGAGAGCCTGTTTCCGTTTTCCAGCTCGTTCTCTCAGAAGTCAGTGTGCATGGGGAACTGCAGGGCCCCAGGCAGGCGCTTGCCAGGGAAGCCCAGAGGAGAAGGGCAGGCAGCTGGGGACCTCCCGCGGGACAGGCGCGACAGTTCTGTGGGGCTCAGCTAGGCAGGAAGGAAGGCCAGAACAAGCGGAAGCTGGAGCCCAGGGTTCCAGGGAGATGGGAGTTAGACCTCAGGGCCAGTGACTGGGTCCCGGGAACTGTGGACCACACTGCCGCCCCTACTGTCACCTACCAGGAATCAACTCACAACAGTCAACTGTGTGCATTAGCAGACTTTTCCCGAACCGGAACTAACCAAAAGAGCCACCACCGAGCAGGGCTCCTCTGTCAGGCGCACCTGCCACGGAGCCCGGCAGCACGGCCAACATGGCGCCCCCTGCCGGCCGGGCTCGGGCACTCGTCCTCTCCCTGCCCGCTTTTCACAGGCAGGACTCAGCTCTCATTTGGCCTGGGAATCTCTCCCTGGCTACCAGGACCCCCGATCTGTGCCGAGGGTGCTGGTACTCAATTTTTTTTGCTTCTTTTTATTTCTCAGTATCATATACAGGATTTTAAATATCAAGACAGGAACACTCACAATACTATCCACGGTGCTTAACACAATTTCCAGATTAAAGTACAATAGAGCGGGCCCAACAAGAACGTGTTGGATAAATGATAGCATCCCTCAAACTCTGTAAATATTATTATCTCCCCCCCCACCTGCCCTTCTCTCTTCTTTCCTGTATGAGATGGAGACTCAGGCTCTATAAGGTCTCTTTGCTAACAGTTGCACCCTTAGTGTGTTCAGACTTATGCCATGCATGCCTTTGCCTCACTATCTGATGCCCTGGGAGGACACCAGCTGGCCCCTCAAAACTCAACTAACTGTGTGGCATGGTGGCACAGGCCTGAAATTCCAGTTAGTCAAGAGGCGGAGGCAAGAGGATCACGGGTTGAAGGCCAGCCTGTGGCAAAATAAAAAGGTGTGGGGAGGTAGCACAGTGTTCCCTGGGTTCAATCCCTAGCACCACATAAATAAATATTTTAAAATAAAAGTAATTGCTATGGCTTGTGTCTTGAAGTTTCTCCAAAGCCTTATGCGAATGAAGTTGGGGCTGATTTGGAGGTGTCTGTACCTAGAGTGTGTGACTGATTTATAGTGGGGCTAGGCCCACAGACACTAGGATTAAGGGCCGGAGTACTACCTGGCCTAAGTAGTCTGAATAAGATAAAAGGGCAGAAAGACACTCTTAGGGTCCCATGCTTTTTGCTTTTATTATTATTATTATTGCTTTTGCTACTGTGTGGGTGCCATGAACTATTTCTCCTCAGCCAACATGTCCCCCTATCTTGGAACCAAACCTCTACAAACTGTAAGACAAATCTTCCTCCTTTACTTTTGGGTATTGGGTATTTTTGTCTCAGCAATAAGAGGAAAGTAACTAGGACAATAATCAGATAATTTTAAGAAGGGCTTTGTTCTCATTTTTTCTATGCTTTAGGGCAAATTGAGCTCCAAGTTGCATTGTACAACGGCCTCCCATAGCTGATGTGTATTTATGACCGTTTGTGTCAGAAAACAAAGAATACGGATATTGACTCTGGATTTGATCTGAAAGAAACTGACATTCCTAATTGGTTTTCCACACTTTTAGGAGCTGGCTGGCCATTGTCAGTTTGCTGGTTGTGTAACTTTATTATTACTGTACATGTGCCTGGAGGGGGTCAACAATGAAACATTTTTAAAGTTTAAAAATAAAAGTCAATAAACAAATGATGGGGATTGTTAAGCTACAATAATTCATGATTGCATCTTTTCTGGGTTGGGACAATTTATTTCCAGTGCTGACAACAAACCTTGGAGCCCTTGCCCAGCCCCCAGTGTCATCCTCAGTGGTGGCCTGAACCTGACAGGCTGTGTGGGTGCCCTTGCCAGCCGTCAGGGCCATTCTGCACCACCTGCCAGGGTTAGGTTTGTTTTAGGGTTGATTTGCTCCAGACTGAGCTGTGTGCTGTGTGTTTCCTGTGCAGACACCCAAACTTTCCTGTCAGAGACAGAGCACAAATAACCCAATCATCCACAACAATTTGGTTCATTAACCAAAGCACACGGATCATACAGGAACAATAATACAGGAACTACATCAAAATTAATTAAAAACCAAGGACACTGCCCTCCAAATGTGCTCAGGGTTCCAGTCATTAGGTCTGCTCAGGCCAGTCTCTGTATTTTCTCAGTGGGCCTTATCGCTAAGGTTGTCTCACATTAAAAGAACAAAGCTCTACTGTAATTAAATAAAAGGATGATATTATTCTCCCACTGAAGTGTAAAAATTCAAAAAGGAGTGCAGTAAAAGCCTTTCATGCTGTTGGTGGAGGGTGGCCTGGGGTCACGGTCAAGCTTCCTGGTCTGCAGTGTTTCTTGGTAGGATGTCAGGAGGTCTGACCTCTTCTTGGCTTGTTACTGAGCTGTGGGTTGGAAAGGGAGAAGGAGAGTAAGAAAGAGGAGAGCAGAAAGAGGAAGAGAAGGAGGAAAGACTGATGTTGTGAGCAAGATGAAGTTCACCAGAGTCCCATGGTGTTGATTCTTCTTATCATTTTGTCCCTAGGAGCCTCCTTTGAGAATACACAAAAGTTCCTTTCTTCTTAGCACCAACTACACAAGTTGGCATTTTCAAAAAGCATTGGTAAAGAAAAGCAAAAAGGAAATAGTTATAGAAAAACATGGGTACTGTATATAAGTCAGATCTTCCAGAGACAGATTTCGGATCCTACCGTGATGATACTCTCACCCTGCAGCACAGTGCAACTCCCTCAGGCTGTCCTCATGGACAGGTGTCATTTTATTCAGGTCATCAGCCCTTGGACCTGAGGAGATCCCCCTGTTCTTCTTCGCCCAGTCCTGATTTTCCACATGAGGGATTCACAATGCATATCCTATTTACAATCAACACAAAGAACTGTTTGTTTTTGTTGAACTTACCAGCCTCACTTACTGGAACATGGCTTTCCATGCCTGCAGAGCTGCTAATATAACAATACACTGAAAAAGTTAATAATGTATGATCATGCTTATATAATTATAAACATGCACTGTATTCTCAGGCACTACATCTAACACACATTAGGAACTCAAACACTAGTTGAATAAATGAATGAGTGAATGAATGAATGGTACTTTATTTCTCAGATTGATTTGTAAGCAGCATAAGTGACATGCCCATAGCCCAGACAATGGCTAAACTAACTTCTTCAGGTTCTTCCAGAGTGGATCATCATGTAAGTCCTTTATTCTCTTTCTTCCCTCTTACCACCCACCCAAAGCCTTCCGCAAGGATAAAATTTTGGTAGAAAGAGTCATGAACAGGTGTGCATTAGTGAAATGGAGCTCCAGGTACCACAGGCCTACGCTGAACTCTCAGAAGTAGGGGTGGGGGGATTATTTAGGCAGACTATGCCTAGAAGAAACCTTCCCTGGGTAGAAAGAAACACGAGGGCTGTGTGCCACAGAGAAGCGAAGTGAGGGAGGTTTGGACAGAGGATGGTACAAGGAGCCAACTCCAACTTCGGAACAGTTCACTGGAGGTGTGAAATTTAAGGATAGCTTTGGGAAATTATTCAATGAATGATTTAAAATCAGGCACACATGAAGGTAGGGTGGCTGAGTGTCTTCTCACAAATGGCCAGGACAAGAGAAAAGTAACCAGAAACCTATATGGGTAACTAATAGCTACCAACATACAATGAGAAGCAATTTTGGATTTTGGGATTGGCTAGCAAGATGAAACACATAAATTCATAGGTTGGACACATGGCCCTGATGCTTCCAAACCTGCTAAGTGCAGGAGGTGGGGTGGGAGGGGATATAGTCACGCAAGGTTTCTGGGCTAAATTGTAGAAAGGACTTTGCATTTCTTCCCAATATATGGAGGGAGGGGAAGGGAAATGAATGAGAAAAAGAACTGATAGGCATTATGTACACGTACCGGCCCTCCACGAGGAGCATAATCATTATGTACTGCAAACAAAACAAAACTGAAAAATACAAAACGCACTGTACTTTTCCCATGAAAATGCTCATCACTATTTATGTATTTATTTACTTACTGGAGATTGAAGAATTGAACCCAAGGCTTTTGCATTAAACTGTATCCCTAGTTCTTTAAAAAAAATTTTTTTTTTAATTTTGAGACAGGGACTTGCTAAGTTGTTTCATTGAACATGCTGGGCTCAAACTTGGAATCCTCCTGCCTCAGCCTTCCAGAGTTGATGGGATTACAGGTGTGCACCACCACACCTGGCTTTTTAATTGCTTTTTATTACCTAAATTTTCCACCAGACTATAAACCTTGAAGGAGGATACACATTCTTTATCATTCCATCTCCAGGGTCAGAGCCTGTGTAGAAGATACTACATATGCAAAGGAAATACATCTAAAATGTACCCCCAGGAAACAATTGTCCAAGTGTGCAAAAATGCTAGTGAAAGTCCATTTAATCTCTTCATGGCTTCTAAAATGTTTACAAGTGAGAGACTGGTTAAATGAATTATGGCAATCTATAAAATGGAATATTATGCAACTACTTAAAACAGTTATCTGTTGCTGAGACAAAATATCCAACACTCAAGCTTAAAAGGGGAAAAGTTGATTTGGCTCACAGTTTGCAGAGGCTTCAGCCCTTAATCAGCTGGCTCCAGGTTAGGGTGCCACACGGCAGAGGGGCAACAGCTCATCCTGAACCAAAGGTAGCGAAGCAGTGGGGGAACCGTAACAGTGTCTTTCCGCCCCTCTTATCTTGTCCAGACTATGGGGATTAGGGCTGTGCCAAACCACTTAGTGAACTTAATCACACACCCGTAATCCCAGCATCACACACTCTCCGTTCAGCCACCTCTGAAAAAGCCCCAACTATGCCAACATGAGGCTTTAGGGGGACATCTAGACCCCCCCCAAGTCATAACAATAGTGCTTCATATTTATTGACATGGAAGGATATTCACAAGATAGACCCATGAAAAGTAAAGCTAATTACACAGTGGCACACATGTACCAGTACATTTATGTAAAACAAAAAAGCTGTGTGGTAGGAAATGAGGTATTTTTATTTTCCTCTTTAGGTTTCTTTATTGTGTGAATTAAAAAGAAATAAACATTATTTATTTTTGAAAAATTCCTTTTATAGTATAAAAATCCAATAAAACAATTTTCATAAAAAAAAAACTATTGTAACTGTGTGTATATATCCAGCCATTCTTTAGATATGGAGCAATTATGCATTGCACTCATGAAAGGCAGAAAAGTGGTTTCAATTAGAAAACATAAGAAATTGGCACCATGTCAATTAAAGAGCTTCAAAGCAAGAACTGTGCCTTCTCGAGGTTCCCTCCTTTGTATCAAGCAGAAAAGCTGAAAAGGTACTTGTCTTAGTCTGTTCTATGCTGCTGTAACATAATACTTGAGGCTGGCTAATTTAGAAAGAGCAGAAATGTATTTCTCCCTGTTCTGGAGGCTGGGAAGTTCAAGATCAAGGCACTAGAAGGTCAGAGTGGTGAAGGCTGCTCCCTGATTCCAGGATGGCTGCTTGATGCTGTTCCTGCAGAGGGAGGAATGCCATGGCCTCACATATCAGAAGATGGAAGGGCAAAAGGGGGAAATGCCACCTAGCCCTTTGACAAGGTCGCTTAGTCATTTCCCAAAGTCCACACCTCCCGATACTATTGCAGTGGGGATTATGTTTCAACCTGAATTTTGGAAAGCACAAAAACATTTAAATTGTAGCGGCATAAAAAAACAAAAACAACAACAACAAAAAAAAAAAAAAAAAAAAAGAAAAGAAAAAATGCACCAGGAGCTGTATGATTCTTTTTGTGTTTCCATAATAGAACACGACAGTCTGCGTGGTTTCAAGGACAGAAATGTACTTCTGCCCAGCTACGGAGGGCAGAAGTCTGAGCTCAAGGTGTGTCAGAGTTGGCTTCTGCACTCAGCCACCTTCCCTCTATGGCTTGTGTGGCCTCTGTGTGTGTGTGGAAGGGATATTGCTGGGGTTTCTTCCTCTTCTTACAAAATCACCAGTCTTGTGAGACAGGAGCCCATCCTGGAGACCTCATTTCACTTTAATTGCCTCCTTAAAGACCCATCACCAGTACAGTCATATTTAGGGTTAGAGATTCAACGTAAGAACTTTAGGGGGACGCAATTCCGGACACAACACAGGCCACAGGTGGTAACTTAGTTCCCAGGGAGGACTTGAAACAACAATGTTGGAGCTGTGTATCTGGAGTTTCTCTCCCTGTCCCTCCACCTCCTGCCTCTCTCTCCCTGTCCCTCTCCCATCTCTCTCCCTCTTTCTCTCGCTCCACTCCCCGCTCTATTCCCTCGCCCCTTCCCCTCTCCCTCCCTCCCTCCCTTACTGCTTTCCTCCCTCCTTTTTTTTTTTTTCCTTTCATTACGTTTTTTGAGCTCTACTCGTGATTATGCGTAACTGCCACCTAGGGTCAGCTGCGTAACTGCCACCTAGGGTCAGCTGCCCGGATGCTCCTGAAGTCCTCTGGCCTCTGCAGTCTCCTCTGCCTTTAATATCCACACAAAGTTGTTTTGTGGAAAGGTGTGGCTTGCCAAGATTTCGGTGACTGCCTCAGATTTGAGGGTGGAAGATACAGGCGTAAATCGCACAGTCGCTTCTTCCTACAATTAAAAAATCAGCGATTATATCTTAAACATTAAGAATTAGTACATGTTTGCTGTATGTAATGATTCCATTCATCACGGGGACTTGGTGCCCACACACAGCACGTCTTTATTCTCTTTACTTCCTGTTGCCCTCCCTTCTCTCTTCCTCCCACCCTCCCTCCCCAGTTCCTCTTCCCATTTGCAGAAGATTTATCTCCTTATTTTGTAATGCCCATCTTTTATTTTGCTTTTTATACTATTTATACGTTGGGATTTTCATATAAGAGAAACCGTGCTAATGTATTATGGTCTCAAGGTGCATCCGTTTTCCTACAAATGACTTAAACCTCTTGCTACATGTTCTGTGCTGCCTGAATCTTCGTGATCGGCTCCACTTCTGAATTCCTGAGGCTGCTGTCTCTGCCTGTGCTACTTTCTTCACCCATCCCAGCAAAGCTAGCCCTCTGTTTCGTTTCCCAAAGCACTAACTAGAGCAGGGATCTCATGAAAGTTTCAGGCTCAGTGTTGCTCCAAAGCCTGGAGATTGCAACTAAATACCAGATAACACAGCCTCAGCTCCCACCCAGGATCCTGCTCACGGGCTGTCTTTCTCTTTACGGCTATGGCTCTTCTTCTTTTCTAGACCCTTCTCTCCCTTGTCTCTTCTCCTTTCCATCTTTCAGGCCCAAGAGTCTTTTTGCCATTAGAGGACTGTACCTAAATCCTGATTAATGTATTCAACCGAGCATGTATTTTCCTAGAATCTATAAATTGCGTAGTAACTTCATTTTTTACTAGTAGTCTCCCCTTCTCATTAAATACATGAAAAGATCAGATTTTGGAGGCGCACAACTATGTTGATATGTGTTCTATGTGCGTGTTTCTGTACACACACGATTCTTCCTATATATGAACAGTTTTTTAAATCATTAAAAATGGGTACATTCTTTAAGAATCTGTCCATTTCTGTTGTGTAAGCTTTAAGGTGGGGAAGCAGAACAAGAACAGTATTTCTGGGTTTGGCACAGGTATTTTGTAGGAAATTTGAAAGCATTTATATCCTCGATGTATATTTGCAGAGTGGAGTTTGGAGCCATGAACGCCAAAGGCCTCAGGCTGGGTGGAAGTGTGACTGACTCCCAAGGCTTGAGGAGGAGTCCGGCCCGCGGGTTCCGGCCCTGCTTCTTCTTGCAAGAGCTCCCCTGGAAGTTTCCCACCCCACTGTGCTTTCTCTTCTTGAACCCCAGTGGGAAGAGCACCCTGGGTCCAGCAGAAAGGTGACACCCTTTGAGGTGGCCCCGGGTATTTAGTTATGGTTTCTTCTCAGCTCCTAGCAAGCTATGGATAATTTAGGGCTGCGTTTCAACTCCTCGTCTCCACTGACTATTCAACAAATCTCTGTTCTTTCCTCTTGGCCTGGGATTGCCCTGGTACATTTAATAAAGCATCTGGCGATGAGTTTGTGGGGAAGCATTTGAGAAACAATTCTGAAATTACCCGAACACATGCGCGTGTCTCTGGTGGAGCCAGCATAAATATCGGCTCCAAGTCGTGTCCTGGAAGCAAGATGGACTTATTGTGGGCATCCACATTCTAGAGGGACATTTATAGCAGCCACAAAAAGGCCAGATAACGGCCCCATTTAGAACAGCCATTTAGTAGCACAAATACATTTCCTCAAATAAATCTGCTGATTACCCTCACACTGGCTTTGACAGCTCAGCCACGTGGTTTGTCCTAAATGCTGTAAAAGGCCCAGCCGTGTATCCACCACACCAGGGACCTCAGGTGAAGAAATACCATTGGTGGGCTCTATTTGGAAATGATTGCACAAATGAGAGAAGAAATGGGGGGGAAATCTCACAGGAGGAAGCATTTAATATCTAGCCAGTTGCCTCTATGAAATCATAACCACTGCTTCAGGTAAAATGGGCCACAATTCAAGTCTCAGACAAGGGTTCCCGCAAATATTTTTTAGATGACAAAAGAAAGCAAGTTTTCTTTCAAATGCGTGAGAAGGATGAGAGTGGACCGAAATGCCAGTTTGTTAACCCTTCCAGGGGCAGGAGTGTTTAAAATCCCTCAGGATCTTTCCTTGGCTTTTGGGATGAAGTTCAAATTCCTCAGCAGGGCGGAAAGCACTTGTCCTGGTTTGACGGCGCGCTCTGTGTACCTTTCTTCTCCCTGCTGAAAGCTTATCGGTCGTGAGGAGTCCAGTTTTCCACTCCAAACTGAAATGGATGTCAGCCCATGCTGCTAGGCTGGGCACTGATTCCGACACAGTCATCTTTTCTGGTTCTCTTTTCCTTCTTTCAGCTGAGAGAAGGCGCCATCTCCCCGAGGCCGGACCAGAGTAGGGGCTTGGTGAACATTTTTTAAGGACAGCATGTACTTGGTGCCTACCGTGTCTGTAAGCCCTTAGTCCCCCCAGCAGTCTGATGGGGTAGGGGCTTGAATAGCGTTGCAAGATCAGGCATAAAGCTAGCGTTTGTCGTCAAAATTTGAACCCAGGCAGTTGAACTCTTCAGCCTGTATTTCTAAACAGCATGCTAGGCTGGATGTACGAATGAATTAATAGACACATGATGGTGAGATGTCTTTCTTGATGTTATTTCTTCAAAACGGGAGGAGACAGGGAGAAGCCTGAGTTCTGCTGTCACACACTTGAGAATCTAGCCCCTGTAAGGCAGGCTGGCGGAGGAGGTAGGGAGGAGGGAGCGGGAAGGCCTGCTTCTCTTCTTCGACATCTCCTTGCTGTAGTGAGTTATCAATTCATTCATTCTGGGGATAAATAATTGTAATTGTTGTCTTTAACTATAAATAATAACCCCTCTGTCCTTGTGCTGCTGCTGAGATATCTTAGAAAACATGTCCCCTCTAGCCTGCATGTTCTATTCCTATAGAGTGACATGTGCCACCCGTCTGCCATGCACTGGTGCCTCAGCCACAGCTCACTGGAGTCAGTGGCTCTACATCTGCCACCTTCTAGGATCTGATGGTCAACCACTCAGGTCCGGGTGAGGATGCAGTAAGAGATGCTAAAGACAAATGTTGGGGACCAGCATAGAAGGCGGCCGCGATGGAAGCCTGATTCCGAAGAGTCTTTTGTCTGCTCTCCACCAGAGAGAAAGGCTGTTGGACACAATGCTGGAAAAGGGTAGAAAGCCCAACCTGCAAACGTTTACATATCTACAGCCTCAGTCCCCAGAACAGCGCTTGAGGCTTAGTAGGTCTTTCTTCATTAAAGTTTTTTTACCTATGGAAGGTAAGGGGAAGGGAGGAAAGAAGATAAGGGCGAAGGGAAGGGAAGGGGGAGGGAAAGAAGGATGGAGGAAACAGGGAGGGAGAGAAGGAGGAACGGGGGAGGAGAGACTAGGACGATACACAGACTTGAGTGCCAAAGAGGCAGAGTATTGGCTGTGAGAAAAAAGGACCGTGGGTTACGGTTAACTCAAAGGGGACTCATATCAGAGAGTGGAACTGGTCTTTAGAATGATTAGTTTTATTTTCAACTTTTCTTCCTACATCTGTTTCCTACAACTTGTTTAAGTCTCAGACGCATGTTAATCCTCCTGTCTGCAGGACTTGAACTTTGTGGATGAATAGGTTGCCTCACTGGGATTCTACAGCCCTCCTAGGGCCCAGGGTGGCTTGGAGGCCAGCCCTCTTTACCTCGGTCTCAACTTCTTTCTCTACTCATCCGGCATCTCATGGGTCAGAACCTCTCACGATAGAGTTTACAACTGGTGTGTTTTAATTTTAGGCATAACTGCTCTTTAAAAAGTAGGGGATGGTTCTGAGATTGCAGAATAGGTTATGGAATTAGTTTACTGTAATTCGGTTCTCACAATTTCATCACAAAGCCTCCTAATGAGATTAAATCTAAGCATTACACAGTTTTCCATTTATTATGTTTTCTTGGCCTCTGCAGATAGATGGTGATGATGAACCTGAACTCTGATTATTTTATCAAATGAGGTCAGCTCATTGAGAGAGCTCATGACTGAGGCCCAGAAAATATCATAACTCACTCAAGATAAGGTCAATGTCAGGGAGTAAATCACAAACTCTATAGTTAGAACAAGCCTCCTGTATATACTGCTGTCCATTTTCAGTCTTGTTCTTAATCATCTTCCAAACAATGCATTCTCTGTTTGAAGGTTTTGCTGCTTTAATCTCAGACAATAATGGCCATTCACTTACTCAAGCCAGCGGCTGCTTTCTCCTTGCTACTAAAATTCCTTAATTGGAATCACCCTGTCACTGACCCAAACCATTCCTTACAGGGAATTTCAGACAAACTCCTGATAACCCTAGCGTTAAGGTGGCATCTGTTTTTCTCTCATTTAAGATGCTTTCCCTTCTGGAAAGCTCTAATCACTACCCAGAAAGGAGATTTATTTTCCCCTCACTTTCACGATGAACAGCTTTGTGTTTAGTGGCAAAATCTGGGACCTCTGAGCCTGTAGGCTTTCTCATTTACCCACAAGGCTGCTTGGACCCAGCGTCAGTGTCCTCTGCTCCCGATGGAAGTTGAGGTGATACAGCATTGTTGGAGGGCAATTTTACACTAAGTATCCAAAGCTCTAGAATTAAATCACTAATAAACTATTAATTGACATTAATTATCAATTAATATTATCTAATATTTAAAGTTATTTGTTTGAATACTTTTAAAAATAGAAGTATCTTTAAAAAATCATGGCTATGTCAAATGATTTGACTATAAAGATGCTCATTAAGCCAGGGGTGGCAGCTATGAATGAGGCCAAGGCAGGAGGATCATAAGTTACCTGTCTGGGAAAATTATCAGACCCTGCCTCAAAATTAGAGAAAAAAAAAAAAAGAACCGTGTGGCTTGGTAGTAAAATGCTTGAGTGGCTCACATGAGGCCTGGGTTCAATCCTGAATACCACAAACAACAACAACAACCTAAGAATGCTGAGATGACTGGAATATGTAACAAGAGAGAACAATTCAAAGTCTTGAGAGCAGCCATGAACAACTGTCAAACGACAGAGTTGTTTATCACTCCTGTGCATGTTAAATTGCTTTGTTGCGTTGAACTGCACAGGTGGGAAATCAAATAACTCTTTGAGGAAATACAGTTCATTGACTTATGGATGAATATGTGCATTTTTGTCACTGCAAGTGATTGTTTCTTCAGGTTATTTCACTATGTTCCTATAGGTTTTCAGGCTGTTTTATCTGGAACTACTAGACTTCATCAGGACAAAAGATGTGTCAGATACACTGAGATTTGATATGATACTTTGGATGCATAAACGTGCAACTTCACGCACACGTGTACTTCCCATTTGAAGGACTGCTAGAGGTTTGTGCCCTCCAACAAGGGAATTTTGATAAATCCTATTTCACACAATTTCCATAAAAAAGAAATATGGTGCATTTACAATGACACCCTATGGTTATAAATGATGTTTCGAACTGGAGAGACCTTTTCTTTGACAAGGTGTTAATGAGAACAGAGTCCTCTGCTTGCGATTCTGTACATCTGAAGACTACAGGGATTTTTCGCAGAGCCTCTTCTGGCTCTGTAAAATTCACACTTGTCTCTCCCGCACTGCCTGCATATTCCGAGGGTCATTCATCTTGACACCGGACCTCTGGCTGGACGTGCAGACACCTCCTACACCGTGATGACTGTCACCTGGAAATGACTGAAAACCACATAAACATTCCCACTGACCTTAAATAAATGTCCCACCTCCATTACTCTTTGGTCAAAAATCTCCATAAAGGAGATAATGTGACCACTATGAGAGAAATGGCAATGAACAGAAAGGAAGAGTAGAAACAGGCAGTGGTATTGACCAATGGCAATTAAAGTAATTTTTCCAGTTTTATAAAATAACATGACCATAGAAACAAATTGCAAGGGGCCCTCTTGGCATTTGGAATGAGCTCAGGTGAAGGGCGCTGAAGCTTCATTACACTGGCAACATGAAAAGCTGTCTCTGGTACAAAGAGGTATTTCTGGGCAATAAGATACCTTCTGGTAAGATCGTGAACTACTGTTAGCTACTGGCTGCCCACCTCCAAATCTACCCTACAGATAAAAACATGGATTACAGGAACTAACACAAATACTAACTTCTGCTTTTCCCTATTTAAAATGTTTTGGAATAATTGTCACTTCCCTGTTTGCTACAGACATCAGCAGCAACAATGCAGATCACGGTGCGAGTATCTGGGGTACAAATATCCCAGCAGGACCAAGGAGATGGCAACAGTGAGGGAGGGAGCGAGATGAAATGAGGCAGGGCTTCACCGGGTACCCTCAGGCACTCACTCCTCCGCTCTCCTCAGTCTCCCTGAGGAGACTGTCTTCTCCCTGGTACTTATTTCTAAGAGGAAAGGAGCTGCGTGATAGAACAGAGGCTGTATTAGGATTCTTTAGAGAAATGCAACCAAAGAGCTCTAGATATGGATATAGAGATTTATTATAGGAATTGCATCACACAGCCGTGGAGGCTGACAACCCCACCATACACTGAATGCAGCCGGAGAACCTTGCAAGCTGGTGATGTTCCAGGCTGAAGTTAAAAGCCTGAGTACAAGGGAGCAGAGGTGGGAGTGGGGCTCTCCTATAAATCTCCAATTCAAAGGACCAGGGGATCCAATACGGGGGCAGAGAGGAGAAAAAGAGAAATTTCCCCCTGCATTTTTGTTCACTTTGCTCTCTCAACAGATTTGATGGAGGCCACCCGTATGGACGAGTGTAGGCCATCTTTACTTTGTCTATGGATTCAGAGGCCTTCTTTTTCTGGAAACACTTAACAGATACACCTAGAAATAATGCTTTACAGCTACCTTGGGATCCCTTCACCCAGCTACACTGCCATGTAAAAGGAACCATCATAGCAGCTGACAGGAGTGGGCAACCAACCAAGAGTACTGAGAGCCCCGTGTTTCCTCATGATGGGTTTTATCTGTCCCCTCTCCTTAGCTTCCCAAGAGGCACCTGGACCAGACACTGGATTTCAGCACTACTGAGCACTGAGTGACAGTGTAGCCCAGGAAACATGAGCTTAGTGATGAAAATAACTAGACATCCTACAATATCATAAAAGAAAAACCAAAGAAGACTAAAAAAATTGGAACCATATAAACCACCTAAGACTAAGGGAGGGGCAGTGATGTATCCATCAACTTTGTGTCACTATAACAAGATACCTGACACAGGCTGTTAGGAGGACAAGATGTTTCTTTAACTCCTGGTTTTGATGGCTCAGAGGCATAACACAACCTCTACGGTGAGGGCCTCCTTGGCTCTGTCATCTGGCCAAGATGGCAATGGTAGCAGTGTGAGCAGGAGCATGCAAGTGACTCATCTCAAACCAGGAGCAGAGACAGCAAGACTGGGGTTGCACAAACACTTCCAAGAGCAAGCCCCCCCATGACCTGAGGACCTCCCATTAAGCCCAGCTCTTAAAGTTTTCACATCCCAACAGAACTACCTTGGGGACCCAATTCCAACACATGAAGCTTTGAAGGTGACACAAACCATCTCCACACAACAGCAGGCCTGGAGATGTGTCTTCCCTCCTCCTGGAAATGGAGAGATCAGCAGAACAGCAGCCAGGGCAGGTTGTGATGGGAGAGGAGAAGGGCCCCTAGCCAGGAGCTGCAGGATGGTTGGCCCTGGCCCAGCATCAAGTGCTCCCAGCCCAATGCAGAGGCACATCTGAAGCATCAGCCAGAGGTGAAGTGTCCACTGGCTGGCTGATGAATGGATTCAGTCAACAGAATATTATTTGGCCATTAAAAATAATGAAGTCCTGTCATATGCTGTATCATGGATGGACCTTAAAAACATGCTAAATGAAAGAAGCCAGACGCAAAAAGCCATCTATTGTATGCTCTCATTTACGTGAAAATTCTAGAGTAGATAAATTTATGTAGATAGAAAGTAGATTAGTAATTATCTAGATGGGGTGGCGTGGTAGGATTATGGAATAATGGTTAAAAGGTACCGGGTTTCTTTTTGGGATGATGAAGATGTTCTAAAACTGCTTGGATGGTGGTGGCACAACTGTGAATATGCTAAAAAACATTGAATTGTATATTTATTAAGTGGATGAATTGAATAGTATATGTGTTAAATTACAGTACATATGTGTAGTATACACAGTATAGCATACGAATTATATCTCAGTAAATCTGCAATCAAAAGGTCTTTGGATTATTAGAATCTAATAATAATACCATCAAGGAAGAGGAATTAGGTTGCTTCCTGAGGTCTCCAGTTTGCACTAGGATTCTTCATGGATTTCTTAGTTGTTACGCTCCAAGTATTCTAAATATTAGGTTGTTGCTCATGCACTTTCTCATGCAAACTCCTTTATATTGCGACAGCCAACGCCAGCCCAGCCGGAGGAGAGGAGGGCGTCTTTGCATTGTAAATCCAACAGAGCATTTTCTGCCTTCTTCTTATCAGTTTCTGCTAGGAACAGCACGAAGCAGAAATGAGACCCATGACTTCTGCTGCATCAGACTGGTCTACAGTGTTTGGAGAAAAGGGAAGGAAACATTATGTCTGAAAAGTGTACAAACACGACGTGTGAAGTGATGTCACAGCAGATGTCTGGACAGTGTCCATCCCTGGCCATGTGTGTATTTATAGACTTGTTAGCTGGGCCTGCAGAATCGGATGCAGGAGAGTCCACAATGGCCATCTGAACACTGGAGATCCAGAGGGTCCACCAGCTGCTCAGTCAAGAAACTGGAAGCCACAGAACAAGAGGGATTAAGGATACAACACCCATCCAAGACTGAAGACCTGAAGAGTCAGGATATCACTGTATGAGTTCGCATTGGAAGGCTGAAAGAAGTAGAGCCTGATGTCCTCAGACAGTGGCAACAGTGTACGATACATCTGCTCAAGCAGAACGGAGCACTTTGAAATGAGTACTAACTTTCTTCTTCTTTCACTTTTATTCCATCCAACAAAAACCCTGCTGCTTTGTGCCACCCACAAGCAGTGCAGGTCTTCATCCCTCATTGTGGAGGGCTACATGCAGATCAACTGTGGAAAAACCCAATAGACAAAACAAAACTGCTTTACTTACTCCACTAGGCATTTCTTATCTTGTCAAGTTGACACATCATGATTAACAGTCATAATCCACCCCTCGTCAACTTAATCATCAGAAACATCCTCTTAAACCATAGTTAGTCTCCAAGTACAACAGCAAGTTCATAATTATTATTAATTTGATTCAACTAAACTGTGTACAACAGAAACACACTAATTGTCTCCCCAGAAAAGAAGGCAAAGTTTTTCTCTGGGTGATGCTTTCTCTTCTCCTGACATTCTATGACTTAAATATTACAATGTAGATTTAACAATACTTAAGTACTGATATTAAGACAATCAGTGTAGTGTTATAAAGAAAATAAAGAAATAAAGAAAATAAATCTATTAATTTATATATATAAATGCACAAGCATTTTAACAAAACAAGCAAGAGATACCATAATTACAATCCTCAGTTCTGTAACTGGTCATGGGGTTATAGTTGGATTTATAACCATCTTCTATCCCTTCTGTATTCCCTTGGCCTTCAGCAAGCACCTCAGCAGGTTTTCATTATTTGCGTGGCAGGGTGATCCACAATGTACCTTCATTCCTATAGACTCTGGGCCATTTGTTGTCTTGGATTATTGTAGTTTCTCACTGGCCTTAATAGTAGGGCATGATAATAATACACACATAAGATACCTCCTGCACTCCAGACGTATTTCCCTTTCCTCCTTTCCTTGTAGGGTAGTAGTCCAATTTCCCTTTGATAGTCTGGATCAATCACCCCACCAACATTATAACTCCCCTTTTAACCTGTTGACTCAGAGGCATGAGGAACTCAAAAACGGCCAGGGGAAAGTCTTAGCTTCCCGTTCAATGGAATCACTGTTGTGCCTCCTAGTAGAAGCCTTCCCACTTCTAGGCCAGCAGAACATAAGGGTGTGAGAATAGGAAGCAAAAATTTTGCTAGTAGGTCTGTTGATTCCTGGACTCATGAATCCCGGCTATGGGAGAAACAGTGCCATATACTGGATGCTGATTCAGAGCATATACAGCCTTCTGGAGAAACTTACTCCAGCCCTGAAAGGTACTGCTACCTAACTGGCGATGTAACTGCATCTTCATAAGGCCATGGTATCACTCTTGTCAAGCTAGCTATTTCAGGATTAGGGTGGGGCATAAGATTAGGGAATTCCCTAAATATGAGCACACTGCTCTACTTTTTACACCAGGAAGTGCATTCCTTGGTCAGATCCAATGCTGTGGGGAATACCATGACAGGGGATAAGGCATTTTGTAAGGCCACAGATGCTAGTTTTGTCAGAAGTATCAGATGCATGGAAGGCAAATCTGTACACAGAATAAGTGTCTTATTCCAGTAAGGATAAAGCACTGCCTCTTTCATAATGAAAATGGACAAATACACTTGACACCAGGTTATATGCTGATCACTCAGGGGACTATTTCCATAGCAGAGACTCAGAATTGGTCTGTGCTCCTGGCAGTTTGGGCACTCAGCAGTGGCTGTACCCAGGTCTGCTTTGGTGAGTGGAAGTCCTTGTTGCTGAGCCCATGAATTACCTCTGTCCCTACCATCATGACCACTTTGCTCGTGAGCCCATTGGTCAATGACGGGTGGCTGAGGAAAGAGACTGACTGCTATCCACAGAACAGGTCATCCTATCTACTTGATTATTAAAGCCCTCTTTGGTTGAGGTCATGTTTTGGTGAACAGTTATATGGGACAAAAATATCTCCATATCCTTCACCCATATGGAAAAATCCATCTATGTACCTCTTTCCCAAATACTACTGTCACTAATTTTTAAGTCTGCCTTCCAAGTCCCTGACCATCCAGACAGCCCATTGGATGCAATTCATGGATCATATAGTTGCAGATCTGGTCATTTTTTCCTACAAACAAAAGGAACAACCAGGCACACAGCCTGAATTTCTGCCCACTATGGAGATTTGCCTTCACCACAGTCCTTCAGGGGTGTCCAGAAAAGGAACTGCAGTGCTGCAGCTGTCCACTTTCAAGTGGTGCCTACATGATGTGCAGAACTATCTAACCAAGCCCTAGACTTCTCTTCCTCTGTCTCCTGACCATGGAGTACACACGAGGCCATAGGTACATGCTGGGGGACAGAGGACAATGCAGCAGGAGTGGAAACCATGGGCAGTTGGTCCACTTCTTCATGAACTTACTTGTGCTTCAAAACCTGCTTGGGCCTGATCACAAATATATCACTTCCATCTGATGATAGATTATTGCTGTGCACACCCAAATTTATGACTGCGTGGGACAGATAACCCTCAATGCATGATGGGCAACTCAGGCCACATGGTAGCCTGCTATGTCCTAGGTTCGAGCCTTCGGTTTCTACTAAGGCCAGGCCAGGAGCTGTTGCTCATGGAAAGAGTAGTTTGCAGATGATACAGAGCATTTCTCCAAAACCCTAAGGGCCTGCACTGTGTTTCACCTATGGGGGGCCTGGCAGAGGCTCCAAGCAGCGTCCTTATCTCCATCTGAAATCTCAAGTCTGCTGAATCATATATCCCCAGCAGCAGAGCAACCTTCACAGCAGCCTGGACCTATTGCAGAGCCTTCTCTCTTTCTGGTTCCCTTTAAAACTAACAACATTTGGAATCACTCCATAAATGAGCCCGAATAACACCCCAAGCGAGGAATGTGTTACCTTCAACTCCAAAGAGGCCCACTATACACTGTACCTCTTGGCTGTAGGAAGACAAACGCTACAACTTACCCTTCACTAGCATGCCGCATTCCACTCTTGGCACCAAATTCTGTATTGGTTAAGGATCTCTAGGGGAATGTATATATCACACACACACACACACACACACACACACACACACACACACACTCATATGGTTTATTTGGTGAGCTCACAGGATCAGAGGCAGGACAGTCGGCAACAGCAATCTGTATACCAGAGAGCTGTATGATCCAGTAGATGCTCAGCCCAGGAAGCTGGAAGAGGGATGAAGAATGTAGCACCAGTTTGAGGCTGGAGGCCTGGAAACTCCCTAGAGAGTCACTGATGCGAGTCTGCTTTGGAAGGCTGAAGAATCTGGATTCTGATGTCTACAGGAACATCAGCAAGAGATGCATCTGCTCAAGTAGAGTGGAGCTCTTCAAAACATGTGCCAGCTTCCTCCTTCTTTCCTTTTTATTCTATCCAAGTATTGCTTGATGGAGTCCACAACTGCAGTGGGTATCCCCTCTCAGTTTGCTGGCGTACATGTGACTCACTTCTGGAAATATCCCATAAACAAAGCAAGAACTATGCTTTACTAATCTGCTAGACATTTCTTAATCTCATCAAGTTGACATCTCATGAATAATGGTCAAGTCATTGTCTTTATAAAGAGGTACACATTTGCTTCTTTAAAGTGTGTTTTGTAACAGCTAACACTTGGAAACAGCCCAGTTGCTCATCAACTCGAGACTGGAAAAAGAAGACGTGTTTTTTAAAAATATAAAATGGAATACTACTCAGCCACAAAGAATGAGAAACTAGAGAGATTTCTAGCTAAGTGGCTGCACATCGAGGCCATATTCCTAAATGAAATTAATAAGTTAAACATGTGCAAATACCAAATAGTTTCTCTGGTGTGAAAAAGTAAAGGTGTAAATAAGGATTCAAATGTATAATTGATATGTGTAATAGGAAGAAAAGTCTAAAAGAGAGGAAATGGGAGGGGTAGGGTAATGGTAAAAAGGGAAAAGAAAAAAATATGTGAAAAAGAAAAACATGGAGATAATGTCTTTGTAAATAGGGAAGAATGGAGGGTCGGAAGGGAGGGTAGGGGAGTGAGGAAAAATAAAAACCTGATAAATCATGTATAGGTACAAGATCCCAACGATGAATGTAACTGTATTGTATACCTATATGCACCAATAAATTCAATAAAGATAAAAAACAAAGTGTGCTTTGTAAATAATGAATTTGAGCAAGTAAACAAAGAACCCAATGAACTTTCAAATCAACCTTATTTCCTTTGAAGTTATCTTGTAATCTTTGTAGAAACTGTGCATTCTTTTTAGAAAATACAGTTACAGTGAGCAGGTGTACACTGCTTTTCCCTTCTACGATTTCTTAAAGTCTGATCTCCCTGCATTGAGATCACTCATGTACTTGTCATTCTTAATAACCATAAGTATTTTGTGTTACTCAATTTACTTAGCTATATCTCCTGTTGTATGTCGATTTTGTCTCCAGTTTTATACGGTATTAAAATGCAGCTGCTGGGTATATATTAGTTTTTTTCTTTGAGACTATTTTATTGTACCATATTCCCAAAAGTGGAATCAATGAATCAAATTGTCCTGTAGTTCCTGTTACATATTGTGTGACTTCTCAAGGAAGAAAGAGAAAACCACTATAAAGAGTCACTAGCAGCTTATGAATGCATTTGTTTCCTTGAAGTCCTGCCAGTATTATGCTTTATTTATTTTTATAGTTGTGCTTGCTTAGTAGATGGGAGAGCATTTTCAGTGACGTTTCTCCCATTGCTGAAGGCTTGGAATCTATCAACTTAGCATGGGGCGAGGGGCCCACAATAGTTCTGTGTAGGAATACTGGCATGAAAGAATACAGCAAGCTGCTGTGCCCCGAGGGGAATGAAAGGGCCAATTAGGGGGCAACCCCAGCCAGTGCCCAGTTGTAGTTTCCCTTTAACAGAAACTGTACTTTTTCTTTTCAATACTGAGGTATGAACCCAGGGCATGTTCTCTATCATTAAGTTATCTACTCACTAAGTTGCCCATGGTGGCCTTCAGCTAGCAATCCTCCTGCCTCAGCCTTTTGAGTAACTGGGATTACAGGTATGCACCACCATGCCTTGCGTGATCCTGACTTCTACGGAGGCTCATACCACATACCTGAGTCACACAGTCGGTGCTCAATGAATATAGGCTCCACATATTTTGTCCCTGAGGGCAAACTTGAAGAAGTCTTTACATTAATCTGGCCCTGCAGTTGTTAAGAGCCTCCTTATCAATCCTTCTTAAAGGAGGTTTGGCTTAGTATGACAAGTTTGGTTTTTTATGAAAGAGCGGTTAAAACTAAGTTCTATTGGTTTGGGGTTCTCTGGGAAAACCCACAGTGGCTAGCAGCTTGGCTATGCCCCTGTTTCTCCCTAGTTGCAAAGAGAAAATTCCAGCTGGCATGTGTTTGCTGAGGCTAAACCCTGAGTGTCCCCAACAGCAAGCACTAACAGTCCATCTGTCCTACACATGTACTTGGGCTGCCTGAGTCCCGAAGGTCTCTGTAGATGGAGGTTTCCCTTAATCCTGGCGTTGGGTGGCCCCGGACAGAGGAGTACCAATGGTCTTCACTGTGGATGGTCCCGGGGGTCTGCCGAAGGTCACCTGACTGGAGAGCTGCAGGGTCGCTGCAGTGTTTCTTGCCCCTGAGCCTCCAGACCCTGTTTCCTCTGCCCGGATGCTTCCCCCATCTCTTTTTTTTTTTTTTTTTTTTTTTTTTA
>NW_022900930.1:23105299-23159371 GCF_012274545.1 Fukomys damarensis
TTTTTTTTTTGCTAAAACCTCTGATTTTAACATCATCTTTTCCAGGAAGCTCATTTCTGACCTTCTGCTCTGTTAGGAGTTGCTTTTCCATATTCCCATCGGGTCCTGGCCTTTCCTCTTCCAATGGTCTCTTTCATGAAGTTGAGTATTTCTGATTCTGGTCACAAACTGAATTGGATGAGAACTGAATCAAATTCAGGGGTTAGGTTCAAAGTCGACCTTATGGAGAAATTTGATTGCGTTCTTGTCCAGTTTTGTTTGTGAACAGAATTATGGAGAGAATTGAGTTCATGAGCCGAGGCACCACTGCATTTGTCCTACTGGACTATGGTGACTGGAACCATGCTTGACCTATCTTGGTCACTTCAATATAGGGCTGCAGTCTGGCACACTGTGTGGAAAGCATGGTGCATATATGCAAGGAAGAGAGGCTGAACTGGTTAACCCTGGTACTTAACATTGGCCACTGGGGCCTATGGTTTGTAGCAACCCAGGGCTGAAGCAAACACCTGTGAGGTATCGAAGCTGCATGAGCCCTCTCGTTCTTTTTACTTCAGACAGAGATGTGTGATATTGGCCCTCCCAAGTGAGGGAGAAGAAAAATGTCCTGGGATCTGGCAAGACAAGCAGTGTCTTAGTTACTTTTCTCTCATTGCTGTGCCCAAATACCCGGCACCCAAAGTAAAGCAGAAAAGATTTATTTATCTCACTGTTCGTAGAGGTTTCCATCCATAATTGGCTGCCTCCAAGGCAGAGTGGCATGACGAACAGGGATTGTGGAGGAGAAATAGTTCATGGCAGGCGGAAGGTAGCAAAGCAAGGAAGAGACAAGACAAGCCTCTTTCTGTCCCTTATATTTATCCAGGCTATCAGGATTAGAATGATGCCAAACCAGACAGTGGACTGATTTAGTAATCACATATGCTTAATCCTAACATTGTACCATGAATTAATCACATGCTCTAGATTCAGCCACCTCTGAAAAAGCCCCACTCATGACCATATAAAGCTTTGGGAGGATATCTAAACATAAGCTATAACAACGAGCTCTACAGCTACTGTTCAGCTTTAGTCACATTTCAATTCTGGACTCATTTCCAGCCATGGTCATTGGTTTTTTTTTTGTTTTTTTTTTTTTGTGCCAGGGATTGAACTCAGGACTTTGTGCTTGTGAGGTAGGAGGCAGAACCACTGAATCCCCAGCCATAGTCTTTTGGTCTAATGATCTCAAGCTTCCTTTATGCAACCAGGCTAGAAATTTGAAAAACTAAACAAAAATGATCAATCAATAATTTGTTGAAAAGAAGTAGATTTCATTCTCTTTTGTGTCAATCTAAATAGACCTTAGAAAATATTTGTTTCACAATCCATTTTAGATCTCCAAGTCCTCATTAATATACATCATTCAGTGAAAGCCCTCACATTCACACACATTCACCCACACACACATATTACAATAATGAATAATTATAAAATTCTGGACACAGAGAAGGGACAAGGGTAAGGTTTCTTGGGTTGGGGGTGGGTATAGAAATCCTAATCTGAGACAAGTATAGAAAAAATAAACAAGGGTTGATTAAAGTTGGGAGATGTGCCTAAAGGTATGACTGAAAACAGGAAAGGGAACACAGAAGGCAGCTGAAATGAAAGCTCTCAAGAATTTGGTTAGCAGTGCAGGGGACCAGACTATGTGGGCAAAGCAAGGCCAGCCGCAATGTCAAAACTTGGTTTTAGGAGTGGAATTCTTGGAAAGGTCTCAGACAAGGCCTTTTGTTGACTCTTTTTACTATTTCACCTTCTCCTTTTAATTTCTTGCCTTGCCTATTTGATTTGCTCTGTTGGGCCTCATGGTGTTGTTGTCTTCATTGTCTTTTTCTAGGATCTTGTTTAGAATTCCTTGTAGTGCTGGCTTGGTATTCATATAGTTTCTCAGGTGTTCTTTGTCATGGAAATGTCTTATTTCCCCATCCATTTTAAAAGAGAGTTTTGCAGGATACATCAGTCTAGGTTGGAGGTTGTTCTCTTTTAGTACTTGACGTATCTCATTCCAGGCTCTCCTTGCCCCAAGGGTTTGTGTTGAAAAGTCTGCTGTGATTCTGATGGGCTTTCCTTTGTATGTGATTTGTTTCTTTTCTCTTACTGCTTATAGTATTTTGTTCTTCTGTTGGGTGTCTGGGATCTTGATTATTATATGGCTAGGTGTAGATTTTTTTTTTTTGATTGTAGCTAGTTGGGGTCCTATATGCTTCAGTTATCTGAATGTCAAATTCTTCCCCTCTGTTTGGGAAGTTTTCTGTCATTAATTGTTTGAACAGCTTTTTAAAGTCATTTGTATTTTCTCCTGCTACTTCATGTATTCCTATCAGTCTTATGTTATTCTTCTTTGCATCATCTAGGAGTTGTTGGATCGATTTCTCATGATCTATTACTGTTTTTAAGAGACCTCTCTTTTCATGGTCACTGACTGCAATCTTATCTTCTATATCTGAGAGTCTATCTTCGCATTCTTTTATTCTGTTGTGTACACTTTCAATAGAGTGTTTAATCTCCTGGATATCTGTTTGAATCTGTTTTATGGATTCCATTTCTTTCCTATGTTGAGCATTTATTGTTTCCATTTCTTTCTTATGCTGGGCCTTCATGGCTGCTGTCATGGTCCTGAGCTCATCTATTTTTTTGTCAGTTTCTGCTCTAGAGTCTCGAATCACGACTTCCATTTTGTTCACTATCTCTATGGTTATCTGGGAAATTATTTCTGTTTTGAATTTTTCTAGAGCCTGATTGATCTGTTTTGTTACTTCCTGTGCTTTGAGTTCAGGGTGTCCTGGTGGTTCACTATCGGCCTTTTCATCCTCATTTGCCCTACTGTTTGCCATTGGTGAACTGGAAGTCTGTCCTTTTGTCTTGCTTAAGTGTTTTCTCATTTTTATTTTTGTTGTCAGACTGTCCTTGGTTTAATCTCTGGATTATCACCCAAATCTTTCTGATATAGTTGTGCCTTAGCTTCTGTGTCTCTAATGACCCACAGACATTCTCGTCTTCATAACATCAGAGAAAACAGCTCATCAAATTAACCGCAATGCATTATCCCAACTGATACAATCAGCAACACATTAAGATCAAGCACAACTTTGACACTGACCACCGATGGCAGTCACTAGTCTATCACCCTTAAGTCATTTGAATTAAATTGAAATCAAGAAGCAGTCCAGAACATGTCTGCAGTGAACAAAATTTCAATATAGTGTATTTACCATTTAATGACTCAGACAGAGCAAGGATGCAAGACCCCTGATCTCAGTTAGGTGATGGCTGAACCCCATGACCTTGACTGACCTCGGGCTGCAAGGCCCAGATTGGGTTCCCCAACCTTCTGAATGGTTGAACTCCACAACGCTCGATTACATGTTTCCCACACCCTTTCTTTAAAGATGTTCAAAGTTGGGAACTCAGAAAAATACCCTTGATGACCACCTCTGCCTCTGCAGAGTGGGTCCAAAGACTCGCACAGTCAGGAGGTCTGAGAGTGCCGGGTGGGGGGGCTTATGGGGGCTCAGGGGTGCCTGCGCGGCTACCTTCCTGGCACTGGAGCTATGGCGTCTGGGTCGGTAGCAGGCATGGTTCTCCTTCCCGTGGTGGATCGGGGGCCAGGCTCCCTCCCGGCACTTGAGTGTGCCATGACTACTTTTGTTACTTGATGTGCCTTGTGTGCCTGACATGCTTACTATAGGCGGGGCATCTATTATCCAAAGTGCTTGGGACCAGAAGTGTTTCTGGTTTCAATTTTTGTTTTCAGAATTTAGTAGAAACTTGCATATAAATAATGTGGCATCATGGGGATAGCACCCAGGTATAAACACAAAACTCATTCGTATTTTATTTGCATCTTGTACACATAGCCTGAAGGCAATACTGTATGTTTACTGTGGTTGTGGGTTTTTTGTTGTTGTTGTTGTTTTTTGTTTTTTTGGAACTGAGGATCGACGAACTCTGGTCTTTGTGCTTGCGAGGCAGACACCAGAACCATCGAGCTAAATCCCCGGCCCGCTGTGGTGGTGCTTTGACTGTAGACTATCACATGAGACCAGGTGTAGAATTTCCCATTTGTGATGTCATGGTGCCCTTTAAAAGTTTCAGATTTTGGACCATTTCCAATTTCAGATTTTTGGATTAGAAATGCTCAACCTGTGTAGCCGTTTGGCCTGTTATACTTTATATCTAGATGTCTGATTCAGCCAGTGCACAGTACCAATAACTGCAGAAGCACTGCAGTCTAACATCATCCTCTGAAGATGAGTTTGATAAAAGAAAGCTCATTTCCTGAGAGTCTATGTGCTATGACAGCTCCAGACAGGATTTGCAGTCTTTTCAGTCACCTTGAGAGAGTGTTGTTATTACTATTTCTATTTTGAAGACAGGAAATTTGGTACCTGTGGTTACAGAGGTGTAAGTAGCCGAGTTAGGATTTGAACTCACTTCTTTCTGATCCAGAGCTCAATCTCTACCACCTTTCCTCTCATCCTCTCAGGTAGTGGGGTGGGAAGATCCAAGTAATGATTCTGAAATAAGGCCATTTTTATGAGTATCTTACTTTCAGAGGCCCTTTAACATTGATCAGAAAGGTATAGCATTTCCTTTGGGCAGGTTTGTCCCATGGGCTCCATGGCTCGGTGGGTTTGTTGCCCTTTCTGTAGCCCTGGAAGTGGGTTGCTCTTAGGAGCAGCCTCTGAGTGGGAAGCAGATGCATTATGGGAAACAAGGAGTTTATGAAAGAGAAGGCCATGGGGAAAAAAAAAAAAAAAAAACTACCGCAATCCTACAGTCTCCTTTGCAGGGGAATGTATGAGAGAAAGCTCCTTCAGACCTCCTTAGCACACTGTGCAGGAACCAGGAATGGAATGGTCCTGAGAGAACGAAGAGCCCTGTATTCACAGATGTGTGTACTGGCAGCTACAGAAGCACTTTCATGGGAGACAGGGCCTGCATCCCCTTCCTCAGGCTCTCAAACTTGGGCAGCCCTGCACTCGTTTGCGTGGAACTCCATATCCTCCAGACTCCAGGCACACTCTGAAGTCTCTGGACAGTGTGCTGCTTAGATGGATCCACAGGACCAGGGACCCCGGGACAGGTCTGCAGGCATGTGACCTCAGCTCCTCCCCATGTTTGAGGCACCTTGAGAGACGTGGGGTGAGTGTCAAGTAGATTGAAGCGGTTTTCCCTGCTGTGCCTTCTGGGGGGTGTCTGCTAATGCCCCAGTGTAGTGAGGCTGTCAGTCTGGGGTTGCAGTTCCCAGAAGTCCAGGATGTCTATGCTTATCGTTACTCATTTGATTTCTGTCCCATAAAGATTCGTCAGGCATGAATTTTGAATTTCCAGCCCAGATCGTCAGACTCCACATCCCACGAAGGCAGGGATCGTGATCACTTTGTTCACCACTGCACATCTGGGTCCCAGCCCTGTGCTTGGCAGTAGACACTCAAGAAACACTTGTGAGTGAGTGGCTGATAAAACTTTACGTTTCACATAGCTGGTCTTTTTAAAGAGTAATAGTAGAATCAACAGGCGTTCAGGACTTGATAGCCTTTCTAGGCAGTGCCTCTCTGTAAGGTTGCCACCTAGAGGGACAGCTCTAACCCCCCAGGGCACACTCGATGGTGGCAGTGGTGCAAGTTCAGAATCTACCTTTAGTTCTCACAAAGTCCTCAGTTCTCAACTCCTGCCTGGGGCTGCCATGCTTACAAAATACTGAGGCTATGGTTCCCTTTATGTTCATTCTGGAAAGCAAGACCAGAGCTTCCCCTGGGAAGGAAGTCTAGGGCTCCCTGCAGCGGGTCCCAGACTCAACAGCCTCCATGGCCCTGCCTTTGTTCCTGCTCCTGCCACCTGGGGCGATGTGCTCATTCCTCACCTCTTCCCCTGGCTCCCAGCAGTGTTCCCAGTATATGGCAGGTGTTCGGCTAATGTTTGCATGGAGTTTAGTCTCTCCTGGTGTCTGGGCTTCCAATGGGGGCTGTGTTTCCCTGCCAAAGCCCAGAATCATGTAAGCATGAAAAAAGCCCTGGAATCTGAGTTCTGAGACGAGGGCTCAGTCTTGACACTGCCTCTCATTCAGGTGTTTCAGATCTTTAGGCCTCAGCTTCCCTAGAAAAGAAAGCTGCTGTGATGTGAGGTGTCTGCAGCCTCTGAGACTATGTGAATCTCTAGCCGTTCCTCTTACCTAGACCAGGAGCCAAGGGATATCACTATAGCCTTGTTGGTGATGATTTTCCCATCAGTTAACTGCAAATCAACCTAGCCAGAGCGTTGGGAGCCTAGATTAATATTTAAAAAGGATTTACAAAGAAAAGAACCCAGTTAATCCTGAGAAGTCTTTTCATTTCTATTTACAGAGTAGGTGGAGACTGTGCCCCTTGCTAAGACAATCCCCACAATCCTCCCTGTCAAGCCCTTTTGCTGTTGCAGTTTCTAACTTTAAAGCCACAAAGCCAGTTTAAGCTTCCCATGATGCCAGTGTCCACACCCGTGGGACACATTCAGAGTTCTGACTGGTCTAAGGAGAAGCCACAGTGCTGAGTGAGTGCCGAGGATTAGCCAGCAAAGCTTCTAGACAAAACGTAGGGGCAGCTGTGAGAATGGTCCAATGTTAGTTTTTGTTTTTTATTTTGTGTAGCTGGGGATTGAACTCAGGGCTCACACATGGGAGACAAACGCCCCCTGCACTAAACTACCTTCCCAGCTCCCACCTCCTTTAAAATTTTTTTTTGCGACAAAATCTTACTACATTACCCAGGCTGGCCTCACACTTGTGACTCTCCTGCCTCACAGTATCTGGATTCTAGCATGTGCCACCACAACCAGCCCAAGACTGATTCTTATTACATAAAATATTAATACCTGGGCTTTGATCTGAGATGGGTACAGGCTTGATTCTTTATCATTGGGCAAGCTAATTGGCTTATTTAAGCCTCAGATTCCTTATCTGTTAAATAGAGGCAATGATAGTAAATGCCTACATTATTAGGCTTTTATGAGGGCAAAGGAGATAACCAGATAAAACTCTTAACCTAATGCCAAGCAAGCAGTAAGTGCTCAATAAGTGTTGGCTATTATTACTGTGCTTGATTCTATCTCTGTCCTATGGAGAGAGACAGCAGGATGTTCCTTTCACTATCCAGAGCTGATCTCTCACATCACTTCTTAAGCATCAGTCCTTTGAAAGTTTGGAACAAAATCTCAGCTGAAGCCACAGAAGACAGAAATCTCAGATAAAGCTGGCCTTTCAGACCCACTGCACCCACACACACTCGCTACAAAAAAGCGCTTTCTAGCCGTCTGCTGAAGTCCAGGCAGCTCTCACAACAGAGGCTGAGATTACCCTCGTGTCCTCTCCTGAAGTAGACTAAAGACCCTGGGGGTCACTTGCAGCCCGGTCATTCCACAGGGGTCCCCATCCTGGGGTTCATCCAGACACTCACCCTCTAGTGTAGGAGCTGGAGGGCCCCCCAAATCTGTCCTGGAGACTCTGTGGAGCTGAACCTGCCCTCGCCGCTGGGCTCACTTAGTTCCCCCTCCCCCGGCATCCTGAGCAACATGGGTCAGGCCAGTGGAAATAACTTCCCACGGGACTCCTCAGATGCCAAGATTAAAGATGCAGACACGAGTGTTAAAGTGTGTAGAGAAGCTGGGGTTAGACTTGTTTGTATGTTTCTTCTATAGTCTCTGGGTATATTTAAACATTTAATTTATATTGTTATTTTCTTTTCTCCACCCACCAAGAACTGGGCCATTTCCTTTTTCTCCATCCCAAATCCCTCTGATGAAAGCTTCAGAGACACTTATCTGACTCGACTGACTGCCAATTATAAAATAAAGCTAATCAATTCAAGTAATTGATAACCCCCCCAACCACCAATGTCCTAAACATCTAAGGCAAACTGATGGTTTTCGGAGCATTGGAACAACAAGGCTTAAGGAACCACTTCTGTGTTTTGGATACAACAGAACAGCAAAAATCAAGATCTAGGTGGGATGGGCAGGGGAAGGGCATAATCCAAACCAGAGACCCTTCTGTCTTCTCCACGGCCCTGAGGCTGAGCTTCAGTGGTATGTGCGGGATTGGCAGAGGATCCCAAGGGTCTCAGACCTGAGCTCCAGCCTTCGAAGCCGCAGGGTCCAGTTCTTCAAGGTCAGCCTTACTTACTGGAACCTGCTGAACGAATGCTGCCCCAACCCCAGGAGAGAGGCTGATTTGGAGTGGCTGGGTTTGTCATGGCAGTGCGCCACGGTTATCTCAGAATGACTCAGACAGATGACTGTTAATTTTTCAGGAATCCCAGGAGTTGACTGTTAAACACAACTATCACCGAACATTGAATTATATAGACTTATACTTAACCTGTATGAAAATCAAAGGGATTTAGTCACACTCAGAATGTATCACTTCCTAATAACTTGCTTTATTCTGCTGTGATCTGTGCTCTGGAGGTTGTTTATACTGAAGGCATGGCGGGTGACTGCAAACTTCTTCCTAATGCCACATTCAGTGCCTCCCATCCTTAGCCCGAAACTGGCCATGGTGGGTGTTTCATTACCATGGAAGCTGGCAAAGCCATAATGCAGGGCTCTCTCACAACACCAACAGCAGCTGGTAAGCGCTTTAGTTCCCGGATGGGGGTGAAACCCAACAGGCAGCCGGCACGGGCTCCGCGTGTGATTCCAGAGACCACACTGCTGGTGCAGAGGCAGGTGTCCAGGCCGACTCTGTGCATTCTACCCTTCCTTTCAGAGTCATTTAGAAGGATCCATCTAATCTCGTTACAGCCTTACACCAATATTTGTTGAATGCATTTGAGATACTTGGCATGTGTTATAGGGGTCGTGATGGTAGTAAAATGCCTTGTCCTTATTAATGAGCTCAGCAGCATTAGTAGTGAGAGTTACTACTTGGTAGGATAGAAAATATTTTGGAAAAAAACTAGATTTCTTCCTTCTCTCCTTTTTTCCATTTCCTGTGCTTGCCTGACTGACATCTTTCCTTTCCTTTTTGCTTTCTTTCTCTTTCCTTCCTTTTTCTCTCTCCTTTCCCTCCCTCTTCCCCCCTCCCTCCCTCTTCTTTTTCCCTTCCTCCTTTTTTCCTTCATTTTTTGAGAAAACACATCTTACTCTATGTTGCCTAGGCTGGTGTCAAACTCCTGGGCTCCTCTTGCCTCAGTATCCAGAAGTATAGATTTAAAAAATCAAATTGTGCCTGGCAGGAAAAAATCCCTTTGTCTCTACCCATTTGTCAAAATGACAGGGAGCCTTGAACCTTTTAGGGAAAGGACAGTGCCCGCCGTGACCGTGAACACATGCCCAGAACCATGGAGGGAGGCAGGAAATGGCTCTCTGTCCCTAATGTTGTCCCAGTGCCCTCTGTCACAGCTGACTCTACCACCGGATGACTCACTGACGTCCTTCCTGCAAGATCACACACCAAGCCAAAGCCTTTAGCTAGTGCTTAACTCAGGCACTGGTTCCTGGCCATTGCCAGAGAAGACACCAGTGGTGCTGGCCTTTTGAAAGATACGAATTGATCGCTGATGCCTGAGGGCTTTTGAAACAACAGGCTTTTTTCTGACAACAGGTGATCTGTGCCTTCCCAGTGACCTTAGAAGCTAAAGCCGTCGATGCCATCGTATGCCTGTGCCCCTGCCCCATCGCCTTTCAATCCCGCTCTTCTTGTGCTCCTGCCTGAGATGAGTGGGCGCCCGAGCAGATCCCTGGCTTCCTTCAGTAGCAGCCGGGCCCTTGTTGGGCTGTACATGGCCTGTCTGTGTGGCTTTTGGATCTTAAGTAGTACAAAAAAGGCCACCACTGGAGCCACTAGTCAGATTTCTAAAATGCAAAAACGGTCACGGCACATCCTTGCTTACAATCCTTAAAAGGCACTTACTTGTCTGTGAAGTCCAGACAATTGGGGTGCTAAACATTGTGCCCCTCCCAACCGCACTGTCCCTGGGTTTCCTGGCGCTCTCCACACGCTCAAGCCAGGGAGACAGTTTTCCCCAGGTACAGCAGGAGCTAGAATGTCTGCCACAGGCCATGTCTTGTGATTGGTTCCCATCATGGTGCTACTGGGGCTGTTGGAACCTTTACGAAGTAAAACCCAGTGGGAGGTCCTAGGTCACTGGAGGATGCCCTCAAAGGAGAGGGCTTGACCCTGGGTTTCTTCCACTCCCTTCTGCTTCTACCTATAAAATGGGGGCTTCTCTTGCTACACCCTTCCACCATGATATGTTGCCTTGGCACAGCCCAAATAATCAAAATGGTGAGCCAACATAAACCTTTCCTCTTCCTACATTGATTATCTCAGGTATTTTATTATAGTAAAGGAAAGCTAACACACACTCCTACCATCTCTCAGAAGCAACCTTTTCTTTCAAGATATCTCTCCTGAAACAGTCACTCCTTCTTTAAAGGAGTACTCAACATATTGTCTTATTTGGTATTGCTTTGCTTGAAAACATGGCTTTGGATTCCTAGTCCTAGTGTGGTCACTGGAAATGCAGAAGCTTGAGGATGTTGGGCTGAAGGAATGAGTCAGCAGGGGCTCCTGCCTCTGCATCAGTCCTGGACTGGGAGGAAGAGCAGAACTGGGAGCACAAGCTGGCAGTGGCAGGAGGTGGTGCCAAACCTATCACTGTCCACACACCCAGACAGTATGGCCGTGACCACAGTCTTGAGCATGAAAACAATACCAAGGAGAGAAAGAAAGACCATCTTTCCTACGCAGTGCATGACATGTGTCTCCTAGAATGTAGATTTGGTCAGTGGTTTCAGTAATAGGAAATCTGATTCTAAGTGTTGTAAGAATTGATTTAGGAGGGTGCCTAAGAGGCTACCTTGGTCCAGCTCCCACCACAGCAGAGATTTCCCAGGAAGGTGATAATTACCTGAGGCTTGAATACCTGTGGAATGGGGAATGTCAACCTCACAGAGCAGCTGTTCTACGCTATTTTCAAGAAATGAATTTTAATAGTCTTTTCATTTCAATTTTAATAATCTTCTCTCCATTGACTTAAATGACTGCTCTCTAGATCTTTGATCATCGCTACCTCTGGAAGGAAAGCTTAGGCTTACCATTACTGCATCTCCTGACGGTGTGGCCCCAGTCCAATTTCCAGCCCATCCTTGTTCACACTGAAGGTCGTATCTCAGTGTACTGAGGACAGTAAGAAAGAATGCATCAAGGTTTAAATTCCTATTTTATTTTGCAGATTGAACCCAGGGCCTCATGCACACGAGGCAAGTGCTCTGCCCCTGAGCTACCCTCTAGCCTAGCAAACTTTTAAAAACATAAAATGAAGTATCATTCCCGTACCCAAGCATTATGCCTTCTTTGGATATATTGGGTTCAGATTCTGTCCCTCTGATCTGCCATATAGCAAGGTCATAAAAGATTTTCTCCTTTGTGGATCTACTCAGCTGCTATAATGTGATGGACAGTGGTTCTGCTCACAATATTACAACCTATCAGCCAGAGGTTCCACTTGAGGGACTGCACATCACTTTGGCCATCAGTTCTTGCCTTCTCAGTGTGTGGCCTATAAGGAGTTAGGTGATGCCAAGACGCAGCTTTCCTGGGAATCTGGGCCTTTTGTGTTGGCCTGTGAGGCCCTGTATTCTTGGACAGTGCTCAAGGTATGTACTAACTCAAAATAAGATGAAGCCTCAAAGTTCAGCCCCATTGTGGCTGTCATTCCTGTACCTGAGATTGGCATCTTAGAACAGGCAAGAATCATAAAGCTTGGAGATGCTCTACCTTTGCAGCTGAAAGGATGGCTCAGCTCTGGACAAATACCTCCCTGTATACTGAGCCATCCTACCTTACCCTAATGCCTTTTCATGAGGATGGAGAAAACAGTAGAGTGAAAGCTGGAACTTCTCAGGGTGTTCCCATCCTTGCTTCCTACCTCTGGGCATCAGCCTCGGTCTTTCCATTTTAATTAACCACTGAACCAGCCTCTACCTTTCAAAGGAATCTGAAGGAAATCTTTCTGCCAAGTCCCAACTGAATCCCTGTGACACAAGAATATGAGCCAGGCTCTTGTGTAGGTTAAGGAAGTACAAGAGAAGTAAAGATTATAGGGAAACAGTCTACCTTTCTTTACAAGCCTTGTTTTGCATCCCTGACATCTCAGATTCAGCTATTACAATGAAGTTCTGTTGTAGAAAGAGCTGGCCTTCTATCACCACTTAAAATCTAATTAATTCATATTGAAACACAAAGATTTCTGTTGTACTTTAGGGTGAGGGGTCATAGAGCCCTCTTTGTTCATCCTTAGACTTATAATCATCAAGCATTGGGGATATAATTTTACCAAGCAAATTGGAAGGTAACAGATCAAATCCTTATCAGAAAACCTAACTCATAGTTTTAACAGATTCCTTCGTCCTTTACAGGAAACATTATATTCAAGTGGAACAAAAACGCATTTCAGAGGGTCTAAAGAGTTAATGACCAAAGTTTATATTCCAGGAAGCATAGGACCAAAATCACACTGCTGTCAAACACAAGACAGCAGATCCTATAGGGTGGCAGAGTCGTGAGATTGTTGCAATGGCTTTAGTCTTTAGAACAGCACTGCAATCACTTGGGCTTTCGTTATCTTTGCTGGGATGGGTTTTATCCACCATTACAACTTACCTGCCACACTGGAAGAACCTCAACCTGGACTTAAATGAAATGGAAAACTGGACCATGGGACTGTGGAAAACCTGTGTCATCCAGGAGGAAGTGGGGAGACAATGCAAGGACTTTGATTCCTTCCTGGCTTTGCCGGCCGAACTCAGGATCTCCCGGATTTTAATGTTTCTGTCAAATGGGCTGGGGTTTCTGGGCCTGCTGGTCTCAGGGCTTGGCCTGGACTGTCTGAGAATTGGAGAGAGACAGCAAGATCTCAAGAGGCGACTGCTGATCCTGGGAGGAATTCTACTGTGCACGTCCGGAGTCACGGCCCTCATTCCAGTGTCTTGGGTCGCCCACATCACAGTTCAGGAGTTCTGGGACGAGAACATCCCAGAGATTGTCCCCAGGTGGGAGTTTGGGGAAGCCCTCTTTCTTGGCTGGTTTGCTGGGTTTTCTCTTCTGCTAGGAGGGTGTCTGCTTCACTGTGCAGCCTGTTCGGCCTCAGCTCCTGGAGCCCACTACACAGTGGCAGAAATTCAACACCAGTGTCCATACCTAGAGAATGGAACTGTAGATCCTCAAGTATAAGGAGCCAGCAAGGCCAGCATTACATTGTGTCAGCTATGATGATCAAGAGGTCTTTGTTATGCAGCGAAATTTGTGCTGCTTATATTTTCTCATTCCATAACTATTTTTCTATGCTAGAATCTTGCTTCCCAAATCTGAAGAACAATGAAAGGAAATTTTTATGTCTAAAAGAAAACCGTATGTCGAGCATTATATAGGTATGAGTGTCACTGATCTGGTCATTTAGATGAACATGTGGTAGGGGTTTAGTATCTTTAGTTTGGAGCGTTACTAATTTTATACGGCAGAGCTTTCTTGTTACTTTTCATGGTAGCTGGAAATGAATAATTAGTTTCTGTTTTCTAAAGACAGTAACAATCTGTGTTGTACATTAATAAAACCACATGATAAGCCAATCCCAAAGTGTCATTTTCACAACGACTCTGCTCTTCTTTGAACAGAAGAGGGAGGTTTGTGTCTAGAAACTTAGTCTCCTGTTTAATTTTATGGGCTGGAAGGTCATCAGTACATTGTGATACTCTTCAGTTTTTAAATAATCTCTTCTCAACACTTTCCTCAAAACCTTCATATTTAAAATAAAAAAATATTTCTTGATATCCAGTTATTGTCAGTTATTTGCTAGAATGAAAGCTCTCTTGTTCAATTAAAAATTACTATACAGAATATACACTTTAGTGGTTAACAAGTGGAAATGTTAATTCTAACCTACAAAGTTCTATTGCTTAATTTCCCCACAACAGAGAAAGCATATTTCAGCACAGGAATAAAAAGTGTTTATGCACATGTGAATGAATTTAACAGAAAGGCATGTAGATAAATGGACTTGATATTTAGTTCAGTATTGTTTCATATGCTATGTGGTATAGGTAGCCAAGGAGATTTTTAAAAACAGGCCTGACAGAAGGTCTAGAGATTTCCGATAAGATTGATTTATTTGTTTAAGAAATACTTTTCTTGAACCCTATTTTAAAAAATGGCAACACCAGATTATCATAACAAAATGCATTGAAATGTGAGAACTATAACAAGACGAAAACCTGACAGGTACAATTAGTATGATATAAAGCAGGAGGAGGTGAACCAAAACCCTCAATTAAACATTTTGGCATTTACACTTAATTCTTTGACTTATTAAAAAGGTTGGGAACAACATGAAAGCCATTTATAGCTTAACAATGAAAGGAGGATTAGTACTACTTAATTTTATTTCACTGACAAAGTGCTTTCTACAAAATCCAGCCCATAGGACACGAACATGATCTTGGCCACACCTTGGCATTACTGGTTTGCAGCAATATTTCCCTGGCCATTTCTGAAACGTTTTCTACATGGGCTCAAACAATGGCAACTCTGGCAAGAATCCTCCTATATACACAATGAAAAAATATCTCTGTGTTCTGCAAATGACAAATCAAGTGTCACACTTCTTTCCACAGCACCTGAAGGGCAGCAGACAGGTTGGCTAAAACTAGAAGGACTCTATAATGGCTTTAGTCTTTAGAACAGCACTGCAATTGGTTGGACTTTTCTCATCTCTGCTGGGATGGGCTTTGTCCTGCCTTACAAACTACCTGCCATACTGGAAGAACCTCAACCTGGACTTAAATGAAATGGAAAACTGGACCATGGGACTGTGGAAAACCTGTGTCATCCAGGAAGAAGTAGGGAGACAATGCAAGGACTTTGATTCCTTTCTGGCTTTGCCGGCCGAACTCAGGATCTCCCGGATTTTAATGTTTCTGTCAAATGGGCTGGGGTTTCTGGGCCTGCTGGTCTCAGGGCTTGGCCTGGACTGTCTGAGAATTGGAGAGAGACAGCAAGATCTCAAGAGGCGACTGCTGATCCTGGGAGGAATTCTACTGTGCACGTCCGGAGTCACGGCCCTCATTCCAGTGTCTTGGGTCGCCCACATCACAGTTCAGGAGTTCTGGGACGAGAACATCCCAGAGATTGTCCCCAGGTGGGAGTTTGGGGAAGCCCTCTTTCTTGGCTGGTTTGCTGGGTTTTCTCTTCTGCTAGGAGGGTGTCTGCTTCACTGTGCAGCCTGTTCGGCCTCAGCTCCTGGAGCCCACTACACAGTGGCAGTAACACAAGATCACTGTCAACACCTGGAAATGAAACACACCAACCTGGAACTCTAAGCCAGCTGGATCAGGGGTGGCTGCTCTGCGGAGATCCTTGCTCAGCACTGGACTTGGTAGGAACTCCCACCACACAGTCACGTACTGACTGCGCTGCTCATTTTCTAAAATCCCTTTCCCCCCACCGTGGCTGTTAGCTTCTTAATTTTTTTTTCTCTGTAAGGCTGGTAAACTTTTATTTTCTACCTGGAGACCAAAACCAATCAGAACCTAATAGTAATCACATTCATTACTGTACATGGTTATTTTTTTCTAATTTTAAAATAGGCTCAGTGATTGCATAGAACTGGCAAATAAAAGAACATATTAGTACTTATATTTCTTTGAAGGTATTATTCATATGGAAATGAATCATTTTAGCAATTAGAGATGTTCTCCTAATCATTTACTTCTTTCAGGCATTTAAGACAACTGACTATAATGAGAGTAAGGTCTCACTACATATTTATTTAAAATGCACAACACTTGAGTACACTAAAACAACTGCTGCTTCATCAAAGGCTTTAGAGATATGAGACAAGGGGCGAATTATCTCAATTAGAGGCCTCATTGCCTCCATACAGCCTTTGCCGAAGTCAGCCACATTCACTGCCTTCAAGCAGAGACGGAAAATTTCATGTTTTGGAGTCACGTAGAGTTTGCCACACAAATGTGCTTCTGTGTCTTGTGCTCAGCATTTCACGACCAGCCTTCCTGCCTGCTGCCGGCTCTGAGCTGCCACAGGAAGCATGACAGGTCCCAGCTGGCTTGCTGGGCAGAGGGCCTCCCAGGACAGCCACCTCTGCCAGAGCACACTGCTAGCTTAGGAGGCACAACAGCAAAGTACTTCCTCGGGAGCCCCTCACTTCCCTGTACAAAGAAAATACTTCATCTCTTCACAGTGATATGCAAAGTCCAAACAAGAAGTGTTCGTGACAAACTTCTAGCTTGGGGAATTCTTCAAGAAACATTTTATATTTGCTTGGTACATGGTTCAAGCAAACTCTTGTGCTTGTGTCAATGACAGAAATTAACTGAACAATATGCAACACTGAAATAAAGTATTAGGCAATATGTATCTTTGATTTTTAAAAAAACCATTTAGTTTTTTTTTCCATTCACAAACACATGGAAAGTGCAGAAACCAAAGTTAATCTATGTGATGTATAATTCCATAATTTTACAAACAAGACAAATTAAAAAAGAAACATTCAGAATTTAACCTGATTAAAATTTAGTTCAGTCCTGAGCTTTTGATATTTAATACAATATAGATAAAGCCATAGCACAAAAAGATTTTGAATTTATTTGATTTACATGCTACAGAGATTCAACTAAACTTGTTCATTTGGCTAGGAATATTCTTTTTGTACCTGTAACACTTAAGACTCTGATATACAAAACTGTAATAACATACTGATAATTCAAAGTTGAGAACTAAATATATTCTTTTTACCCTGTGCAGAATAAATTCTACCTCTTTAAAATAGTATTTATAATATTAAAATTTATATTTGTCCATATGGCTTTGTGATCAAGTTAGTAAAATGTTTCATCACTGTGAATCATTTAAGTTAGTACAAATAGGATGGGGTTATTAAAAGCTGCCCATAAAGAACACTATTGCTGATCTTTAAAGTGTAGAAAAGGGTTATATCAAAATAAGTATGCCTCTCATGTTAGAAATGAACAGATTTTATAAAATAAAACTCAAAGCTTCTTGGTCACAACTGTTAACTACCAGCCAGAGACAGATTTTATTCTTTAATACTTGTCTGAAACTTTTTGTACTACAAAAAGTTAACAGTTAATTTGATGAAGATTTATAAAGCTGTAAATACTCCAATATAGCCTCTTCCGTGTCAAACATTTAAAATGGCCAGAACCAAACTATATATTAAACAGAACATAAATAAGACCGTAAATAAATAAATGAAGAAAAAATCATATGGTAGAACTACACACAATTCTATAAACATTTTCATGGTCAGACTAAGAAGTTGAAAACAGCTGACCTCCATTTAACTCTACATTAAATAAACTTCTGTCTTTCACATTTAATTAACCTCAACAAGGAAGAATGGTATTTTTTCTAGTTTTCCTTAGTTATCCAACAGAACCAACCAGGCTGACTTTTGTTCAAAGCAGTGTCACATCCAGTTATATTTTCAAAGAAATTTCAAGAATTCAAACAATTCATAGATGGTGAAATGTTTAGAAAAAGAATTAAAATTTTAGGCTCAGAAACTGCTTAATTTGAACTCTGATTCTGATAAACTTTCTAATTATGTAAAACTAGTTTAAAGAAAATAAAAAATTATTGCAAATGAGACTTCAAGCAAAAGGAACAGACCTTTATTTTTCTTCAAGAGGTCTGTTCCTTTAAGATAACTTGTTTATTTCTAAAGAAATTGGTTTAGTTTGCTATATAAGGTAGCTAGCCAAAAACTGCATTTTCCGTATACCACACTGAGTAATAAGTATGATTTAAATGGTCTAAATTTTAAATATTTCACAAATTCAGTATTTATGCTGGCAAAGCTATTATACTAAGGACTTAACTTTGTTTTGTTTTGTTTTTTGGTACTGGGGAATGAACTCAGGCCTTTGTGCTTGTGGGGCAGGTGGCAGAACCACTGAGCCAAACCCCCGCCCAAGGACTTAACTTTTTAAAGAGGGGCCTGCATTGGAGAAGCTAAAATTTTAAATTGGAGGATCTGACACTTTTGTCAGTTTGTATCTTTGAATTCATTCATCCAGGATAGTTTTCTTTCTTCTCTTTTTAAATAATTGCTTTAGCCTATTACTATTCCAAATTAACAATACTCCCAGGCATACTCTTTCCTTTGCTTCCCAATGACATGACATCAATTATAGGCAGAATCCCCTTATATGGAGAGTTGCAGGGTAATTTCTAGTAAATGTTAGAAGTTTGTTTGACAAAAAAAAAAAATTTTTTTGGCAACTTTGATTCACTGAAGACACAGCTTTCCTGTTCTTGTTGTCACCTCACGCGTGCAGATTTGTTCACCTCTGCAACACCAGTACTGTCTGTTCTTAGACCCCAAGGCCACATAAGCCTCTCCCTGGCATTACCCTCAGATCCAGGAGGAAACCCTGGTGAAGGCCAGAAATTCACACTGAAATCCTTGCAAATTCAGATAAGGTTAGAAGCAGCAGCTGCTCATTTGATGTGTTTCAGGGTAGCTGTATTCTCCTCCTCCGTCCACACTCTTAATGCTGCAGGTTACAAGCTCTTTAGTACCGTGAGGGGTACTGCTCCTTTGTGTTCTTATACAGTTGTATTCAGTATTTCATATTTTTGTGTTCTCTAAATAACTGTTTTAAGGAAAAAGGTGTTCCAGTACAGGTCATGGGGATGAACAGAGCACTTATTTCGGGCGGCTTTGGAGCTGCACTCATGTCTGTACTCAGGCTCACCTCCCAAGGAAAGAGCTGCTCTTGCTTCAGAAATGCCACACAACACTAAGCCCTGGTTCACAGTCTGATCACAGGAAACAGAGAGAAAGCCAAGACCACCTTCTACTGAGCCCAGCTCAATGGACAGACACTGGCGCTGCTTTACTCCACTGTACGCAATAAGGTCCACTGGCAGCACGCGTGTGCACACACACACACACGCGCACATGCATGCACAGTGTGCACACGTGTTGTGACATTTGTGTACCAGATTATCCCATTTTTGATATGATTTTCTTCTTCTTTAAACATATAGGACATTACATAAAAAATTCTTTACAAATTGACATCTGGTTGAAAATTTGGTGTGAACTAAAGTCTTTTAAGAGCTGACAGTTATGTTATGAAAAACAAAACAAAGCATATCTTCAGTGTTTTTGCCCTCCCTAAGAAAGTGGCCAGATGTGAAGCAGGATGTCCTGCCATGGGGTCACACGTCATCAGCTGGCAGGGAAGGGATGCTGATTTTCGCTCGGGTGAAATAGGCAATCTTCTCCCTAGAGGTGGGGGTGACAAAGCCAGCTTCAATGCAATGCTGAGAACACCGTGACCATTAACACAGACCCACCAAGTCCAGCAGTGTCCCCACAGCCGGTGGGGGGCATCTTTTCCTCAGGCAGAACTCCATTCAGAATCCAGACAGCCTTTGCTTTTCAGTATGGCACACAAAGAGAGCTGCTACTCTGGTCCCCGTTAAGTCACTTGCAGACCAGGCTGGGGAGGTTTCCAACACAGGACCAGTTTTAATCCACAAGGGGTTTGTATGGATGTTTCTAAACCAGGTAGCAGAGGACTCAAAAGGGTCAAAAATCTGCATGGAAACTTCCCAGCAATCCCAGAGACGAGCTCATGATATCAGGGAAATTCTTTAAGTCAGCATCATGCTAACGCAGGGACCCCCTGGCAAATGACATGACTCAAATTCAGAAGGAGAACAGGCACTTGACTATCTTAAAGGGGAAAACTGCCCAGCATCCCACAGCAGATAAGAAATCACTGAAAGGGAGAAGCTGGGAAGGATGGGGCAGAATGGTTGTCACATTTGGAGAGTGTTAGAACAATAAGATTTTAGGGCTGTACAATTACCAAAGATGAGAAAAGCCTATCTATCTTTTTATAAAACCTGACATCATATCCAGCATTCAGTCAGTACATATACATCAAGGGCAGATTCTAGAAATGAGACCAGAAGAAGACGCTCTGGAGACTAAGGAAAGGCAGAAGAGAAAGGAAGAGTGAGGAACTGAGGACACTGGGAGGAGAGGGCAAAGTGTCCCTTGATTAGTTCAATTCCCAAGAGACAAGAGAGTTGGGGCATGATGTTGGGGAGGCCTTAAAGTACACTTAAAAGATGGGGTGTTTAAAACGCCTGTACTACTCGTCAGTGCCTACATCTGAGATAATAAAAAGTTGGTAAATTCTCTTGAAAAATCGTAAGGCCAGAAAATATGGGGCTCCTAGTTCCAGATGAAACAAGCTGCTAGGGTGGGGTTGTGCTTCGTGCCAGGCAGTGGCCCACACCCCACCTGTCCCCAGTCTCTCACCATCCGCCAGGTGCCAGTAACCATGCATTACCCCTCATGGGGCCACCACGCTTCCAAGACAAAGTATCTTATCCCGGTGCACAGCACTTGCTCTTATCACATGCCTGGAGGTATACATGTGTTTCTTAACAGAAGCCAGGAATGCTTACACATTCTTTGCTGTGGTTTCAGTAACAACTGGAAGTTGTAAGATTTTCCACACTAGACAATGCTGCTTAATCTTGAAGTAACCCAGGGTATAGAAAGATTGCTGTCATAATGCCGCAGTTCTAAACATCTAAGTAACAGTACTCTCCAAAATGTACAAAAGTGGTGCTCTAGCAGAATGGGGGCAGAAAAAAACACCCTTTATTATAAAATGTCAGGTAACAAGCTGGAATCATTACCCATCATGCCTGGCTTCCCTTCCCTTCACTTCTGGACTTGCGCTGCCCAAGTCCAGCAGTTGCTCCGGTGCTGCCTTTTGGCCTCACTCTCCCCTGGTGCCAAGCATCACCCTTTTAACGTGATCCCTGCTCCACAACGCTTCACCATCTTCCCTACACTTTAAAACTCTGTCCCTTTCCAGAATTTCTCCCATAAAAGCCTAAAAGCTTTTTAGACTCTCCTTTATACAAAGTAGAAACCAAAACTCAAACAAACAAAAAACTAATAGTACAAAACCCTATCTATGGCCCTCCTCTTACTTGACTGCTGGTATAGTAAGAATCGCCTCCTCCCCACCTGATACCAATTCTCTGTAATTGTTTTCTGTTATGTCTGACAGCATCAGTCTCCTCTTCCCACCTTTCTAGCTTCAGGACCACACCCCTCTGGTTCTTCTTTTACCTCTCTAGCCAGTTCTTCTTAACATAATTTTTGCTGCAAGTCTTCAATTGAAAATGCCCAGCGGGCTTCCTTTCCTGAGCACCTCTTCCCATTTTCTGGCCTATCTGTACCGATGGAACCATCATATGAGTGAAGACACTCAGGAGACTCCCAGTCCTTATACCATCCTGACCTTAATCCTGCCTTTAGATTTTGATTGCCACTTATCTGCCAGCCATATTTACCTGTGCTGCCCTCCTGGCATACATAACCTGGTAGATGCAAAAGCAAGACTTACAGGCTCTGTTCTCTGGATTCTCAGTCTCAAGTCCTGGCCCTACAAGGCAGCACCCTACCCTCTACAGATTCACGTCTCCTCTCACCAGTTTCTCCCTGGCCCACTCTCCACAATGCCTGGAATATCTGCTCCCACAAACTTGATCCCTACCATTGACTTGGGGTTTAGAGAACCCACTGGCTCCCTTATCATCTGGACCCACAGCAGAAACCTTCAGCACAGCATCTGAGGCACTCTACTCAACAAGCACGCCTGCTGCACACCATGGGCACAGCACTGACCTCTAAGGCTCTATCCCTTTCCATGCTGTTTCTTCTGCCTGGAGGCTCCACCCAAACTCAGCCTGAAGAACTCTCTATGCCCATCCTCCCCATAATGGATTATTCAACTGATATTGAATTGATATTCCAACTGATATTTCACTGCACTCTGAGGGGAACTCCTGCAGAAACAGAAGACATGAGAACAAACTGAAAGCTGTTCCACTCAGGGCCACTTACCTGGAGGCTCCACCCAAACTCAGCCTGAAGAACTCTCTATGCCCATCCTCCCCATAATGGATTCAGATGTTGCTTCTCTACTCTCCCTGCCTAGTGTCTGGAGCCCACCCATGCACAGATAGCGGTCCCTCCCACTGCTGTCACAGGTCTCCATTTATCCCTGAATTAGCTTTTGCCACATGCTGTCACAATGATCTGGTTGTGTGCCTGTACTCTTTGCCTCTCTGTTCAGGGCCTAGAATAGTGCAAGGCTTCAGGGATCTAGAGTGAGTGGACAACAGAATCCCAAAGATCAACGGCTTTCCTGTTCTTCTACAAAAGTACCCCGGGTCCTGATAAAGACAGGAGCTAAAGCTACTGAGAATTGAAGACACTGTCTCCTTGGGAAGCCTGGTTATAATCATGGCTGTAACTCAGCCATCATGTAACCTCAGAAAGGGGCAAATACACAACTGTATGTTCACACTGGGGAGCAGATCTGATATTAACTGGTAACTGATATTTCACTGCACTCTGAGGGGAACTCCTGCAGAAACAGAAGACATGAGAACAAACTGAAAGCTGTTCCACTCAGGGCCACTTACCTGAAGGACTGGACCTGCGGAGGCACCTTCCGGCTCTGCTCCCGAAGCCGGCACACGTCCTTGGAGACCTGTCTCATCAGCTTCTCAGCATTCAAATCTTGCTTCTGCTCTTCTTTTGACTGCTCAGCCTGTGAAGAAAATAAGGACACAAGAAGCCCAGAGAACATCAATTAGAGATCCTTGAAGACAAGGCTTAAGGCTTGGAAGAGTGGGATGGAAGCCAGGTGTGTAGCTGGGCAGCCAATGGTGTCCTTTTCCACCCATCAGGGCTCACTGCACACAGAAGGAAGCAGGCACTGACTCAGGGGTGAGTTTAATTACACTTAAACAGCCTCTACATCTAAAATTCATGACTATTTTATTCCATCTGGAAAATCTAAGAACCTTCAAGAAAGAAACTGCAAACTATTTCAAGAACTATTTCTAAGAAATACCACTGCTAACATTTTGGTGAACACATTTACTAACCCTTCCTCATCTTTCCAACTGTGTACTTTGTAAACCCAGAACAGTACCTGAGGCATTTGTCAGGATCTGATTTCTTTTGCTCAATAAATGGGCTTCTAAGAATAATATAATTCTTATTATTACATGGAGCTGCACCTCATAATTCTCACTGTTACATAATATTCCAATATGTGACTTTACCACTCTATTTGTGCTAATTTTCTTTCTTTTATTTTTTTGTTCCGGGGATCGAACTTAGGACATCGCACTTCCAAGTGGTACCATTGGGCTAAACCCCAGCCCTATTTGTGTTAATGTTGATGACATCTGGACATTTGGATGTTTTACATGAATACATTTAAAAAATAAAAATAGGCTAATAATACTGTACTTCAAGCTGCTGTTTCATGAGTTACCCAATCAAATAATACTTGTAGACTGCCTTTAAGGTAAGATGGTATATGATAATGACAGACAGCAAAATCCCTAGAGTTGCATTATCTGAATTCAAATTCCACTTCTATAATTTTATAGCTATTTGAATTTATAGCTATTTGACCTCTCTGCATCATAATTTCTTCATTTGTACATTGAGAATACTTTCAAGAGTTGTTGTGATGTTCAAATGAGTTAACATGTGTAAAACATTCACAGCACTACCCAATAAATCATTAAATGTATTATTTTAAGGTTTAGCTATTACTGTTGCAATTTTTACTATAATCTAAGTACTATACCAATAGATAGGAAAATAGTTGAACAAAACAGATGAAGAATACTTGGGAAGAAAATAGCAAAGATTAGAAACTTTAATATTGGTTTAAAGTTAATAAAATAGCATAGTATTTTTCTCAGGTTAACAATCTTTATTGTGGTGTTGGAGCTCAAACTCATGGCCTCATGCATGCGAGGCAAGTGTCTTACCACTGAGCTACATCTCCAGTCCAAATATATTATTTTTAATTTCAAATTCCTCTTGTGTACTGATGGAATGTAGAGAAGCATTTGACTTGCACGTTACCCTTGTATCCTGCAAATTTGCTGAAATCATTTATTCTAAAGAGTTTTTTGGTAGAGCTGATTCTTTCACATTTTACAGACAATCATCTATGAAAAAAGACAATTTTAACTTTCTTCCCAAGTTGTGTATCTTTTTTAAAAAATTGAATTTGTTGGTACATTAGGTATACCTTCTGATCACATTCATCACTGAGACTCTGTATCTTTACATGACATAGCTTGTTTTTTCCCATTCCCCTGCCCCTCCTTTCAACCCCTCCACCTCACCATGAAGATAAGCTTTGTTTCCATTTTTTCCTTCTTACCTTCAATTTTGTCTTTCCCTTCTTTCCTTCCCCCTGCCCTGCCTGTCAGTTGCCCTTCCTCTCTGAACATTTTCTTCCCATTTCACAATACCTATTACACATTTTGGTCCTCATTTACACCTCCAGTTTCTCACACCAGAGAAATGACTCCGTTATTTACACGTGTGTCCCATGTATTTCACTTCAAGCTGTGTATCTTTTCTTGTGTTATTTTATCAGCTGGGACTTCCAGTGCTCCTGGAAGCTCCCATGTGTATAACTGACGCTCGGCTCCTCTTACTCTACATAGCAGAAACCAGTCACTTTTATCCCTGTCATGACAGACTGTGACCTGATTAATTCAAATCTGCTTCTTAAGTCCATTTCGGTATACATTTCCACAGGAACTAGAGATTCTTCTAAAGGAGCTCTGGCCTGCCTTACTCTTCTTTTCTCAGAACATTCATTACAGGACTTGCTTACTGTCTCCCCTCCACCACACAGTGGGAGGGCTTGCAGGGCAGGCACTTTGCTTAGGCAGCACAGAGTAGATGCTCAGTAAATATGTACTGCAGGAAAAACATGGGGAGGTCTGTGAGAGGGCTAGGTTTTCAGAAGACAATCTTTTAATTTAAAAGGCAAATGATAGAACAGCAACTCAAATAACAGGCACATGGAGAGGGTTTGCAAGGGGAAAAAGACAAGGGATACTACAGAGAAAAGGACAATGAACAGGCAGTTCACAGAATAAACACAAATGTCAAATAAACAAGAAAGGCCATTCACTCTCACAAAAAACCGTGATGCTTTTCTTACCTACCAGGTTGTGCACACTTTGAACCCAGGGTATTTGCACTGAGCTATATCCCCAGCTGTTTTCTACTTTAATACAGAGTCTTAGTCACTAAATTGCCCAGGCTGGGCTCAAACTTTAGATCCTCCCTCCCACTGTGCTGGGATTACATTGTAGCACGATGTGGCTGCGAACACTTGAAAGGACAGAAGGCACACATCTAATGCATAACTTTCGACAGCAGTGAGAGGGCTGCTCTCTACTCCCCAGAACGAAGCATTCCGAGTTACTCTTGTGGCCCTTACTAAGAAGCAGGTGTGCTGGGGGGTAGGGGGAGACAGCTCCTCTGGGGGTAACTCCTCCAGCATGGATCAGCCTCTCCCTGAGGCCTCCACGTTTCACTGACAGGATTTGAAAAGTGGCACTGATGAGTGGAGACCACTGGTCATGGTGGTGATAGCTAAAGTGCTCAAGGAAATGGTCAGGACAATTTAGAATATTGGTATCTATTTGATGCTTGTTGTAGCTTAGGGCAAGAATGGTCAACTCAGGCCAGAACTAAGTTGTCAGCTCCAGGGATGCTTTAGGGTGAGAGCCTGCAGCCTGTAAAGTAAGGTGATGGACCCTCCCATAACTGGGATCCTTCTGGACCGGAAAGTCCATTGCTTCTGTGGTAACTTAAAACAGTTTAAACTTTAGGAGATAAGACTGGTGTTGGCAACTAGGGACTCCAGGAAGGCAAGGAATGGGGCTTTTGGGCTTAAAAGTCATAACAAAGACAAGATCTTTTGTAAAAGAGAAGGGGACCAAGAGGTGGAGGGAGTGTGGGGGCGTGTAAAGAGATGTGTCATGTATATCTACCTATAAGGAATGTAATCATTATGTACTGCAAGGATGTACTAATAAAAATCTTTAACTATGGTTCATAGTCAAATCAATACTAATAATTTTCCCACTAGGAATTTAGTAATTTAGTAATTCGATTTCCCACAGCATGGTAGAAATCATTTCTCTGTGTGTACAACGCCAGTACTTTCTGAGGGAAAATGTACAAAGATAAGTATAGAAATGTTTATTTCCACATCATTATAACAGGAAATTTGGGAAATTGTCATTAGTAGGATAAATAATTGTGATATTTTATACAGGTTTTATATATTTATATATTTTTTAAAATAATGAACTGCAGCAATATTTGTTAATATGAAAAGCGTTCATAACCCACTACTAGATTTAAATGAAGGGGAAAAAAAGCATCTTTGAGGTTCTCATTTTTGTGGAACTCTTCCAAATAACTCCAATGCACAATACACATGGGCATAAAAGAGTGGAAAGACATACATCCAACTGTAACAGGGGTCATCTTTGGGGAATGGGATCCCAAGGGGAACTTGCATTTTTTGTTTTATATAGTTTTGCATTATTTGGATTTGTTACAATGGGCATGTATTACCTGAATTTAAAACTTTCAAAAATTTAAAATTATCAAAAAGTACACAACACTTATTTTAAAAACTCTAAAATGCAGTGGTACTTTTAGCAAAGATGAGACTTACAAAATTACTTATTCAGCAAGTGTATATACAGAATCAGTTATATTCATACCATTGTATGGAACTCTATGCATCCTACAATGGGTATCCTTGTACTCTGCTAACAATCATCCCCTGCAGTAACTTCTGACTTTTTTTCATCACAAAAAATCCTTTTTCTAGATTTTTTAGATTGTTCCCCTTTTACCTCCCCCTTTGAAACATTTTGTCTGTAAAAGCAGCCTGTATTTGTTAAGGAACTATTTTCTTTTGATTACACTGTAATTGATGGGATAGTTACTCAGAGCTTGTGAATCCACGTTAACTTAAGTTCAGAGGGGCTAACTGTGACACTTTAATTACTTGGTGAGGTCCTACCTTTAATAAATGGATGATTCTTCATTAGATCCTGGATAAGGAACTATGGGCTTGGTACAATACAGAGAAATGCCTTCTAACACACTATCGTGCATCAAATTAAGAAATTAGTAATTATTTTAAAATATGAGCTATTCAAATTCTTGAAAAATTACAAGAATAAATCAATCTTAAAACACCCATTTGCTGTGTGATTCTAAAGAGCTCAAGGGAAACGAGAGAAGCAATATACACATGCAGCATCATATGCAGGTAAAAACAAGTGACCTAGTTTTCTTACCCAGAAAAGTATTTTACCAGATCAGAAATACAACAAGCTCCTGGGATCCTGCTCCCAGTCTTCTCTTGTCTTCCACATGAATGGAATGTGGAGATTTCTCTTATCCTTTGTGAAGCACTATTCTAACAGTTCTTCTAAGTAGCCTAATGGCTGCTGACGTTTTTTAACTACCAGCATTTTTGTGATGACTGCAAAACTGCTTTGAAACTTGGCAGTGTTTTGCACAACGTAAGACCATACAACACACAAAGATATTCCCTTCCCTGACAAATAAGAACATACTTCATAGAAGACTATGTTTGTCCCTATGTTTGTATCTGTACTTTGTTAGCTCTCTGTTGCTTTGACAAAATCCCTGAAGCAATCAACTTAAAAGAGGAAAGATTTTTTTTTTTTTTTGCTCATGGTTTTAGTTCTTGATCAGTTGGCTCTGCTGTCTGGAGCCTGTGGTGAGGCAGAATATCACATCAGGGAGATGTGGTGGGGCAAAGTTGCTCCTCAAGTGACTGCCCAGAATAAGAGAAAGCAAGGGGACAGGGACCCCATATCCCCTTAAGGGCACAGCCCCAGTGACCTGACTTCCTCCACTAGGCCCTTGTCTCCTAAAGTTTCCAGTGTTTCACATTGGTACCATCAGCTGGGGACCAAGCCTTCAACGTATCAGTCTTTGGGGGTCACTCCAGATTCAAGCTGTAACATGTGTCTCTTTTTGCAAAACTCTGGGTGACAAAATATATCTGAGAATTTCTATCAGCTATTAATCAATAGTAATCAACTTTGTAGCCAGTCAGATCTCACTGTAATCATTAAGATTTATTCTGTTAAATGGGGCATATCAATATCTTTGACGTAATTTTTCAGCAGATTCTTTTACAAGTGCTAATGTTAGTATTATTTTAGCTTTTGAAAAGTCTAGCACTACAAAACTTTGGCATTTTGACAGAGATATACTCTGAGGAAGAAAAAGAAATTTCTGCTTTGTAAGTAACAAAAGCTCCTAAGCACCCCCCAGCCCCGGCCATGCTCCAAGTCTTGAGAAGCTGCCAGGATCATAAGAACTGGAAGTTACTTCTTATGGCTCAGACTCCAGGAGGGGGTGATTAACCTTCAGTTTACGTGATGGGAGCCTGACTTGCAGAAAGGTCCAGTGATTTACTTAGTCGTGTTGAGAAGCCTAATGAAATAAGGAACACAATCCAGTCTTAATTTACAGTCCTCGGCTTCTTGCTCTGCTTCCTAGGGGGGTTGTACAATACATGAGGACACTAAGATTCAGTTTTTACAGCAAGCTATAAAAGAGTTTCAACCACAAAGGAAGAAGGTTATAGAGTGTGACCCTGAGACCTGAAAGCTTTCCTCAACAAGAGAGGCAGATCCAGAATCTGCTGCTGGCTTCAGTTCACTGCTTTTCTGGGAGCCATATTTTTTTATGGCAATTGGCAGGCTCTCTGCTCATCATCAGGCACTTTATGATCACACTGATGAAAATCTCACAGATCTCCAACTCCAAGGAGAAACAGTGAGTAAAAGGGTATTGTGTAAATGTATGTGACATGTGTGTATTAACAAGCGGATGTGGAAGCGAAGAGAGAGGGGAGATAGGTCAATGGTATTACAACTTTGGCAGCCCTAATGAAAGGCACATGACTGAAATTGGACTTTCACAGAACTGGTTATTACAAATTCAAGTGGTGAGAAAGAAAAGCACATGACACAAATAGTTTCCTTACAGAGTTGGTAAAAATCACGATAAAAACCATTGTGCTCAGGAAATAAAATTATTTTTAAAGCAGTATAAATGCACCTTGTTTTGTGATCTTTTTCTTTACTGTAGCTTGATGCAAAACTGTCAGGAGGCAGAAGAAAGCAAAGGTGAAGGGGCACTAGGCATGGCAAGGCTATGGTTTAAATGTCTGCCCCTGCAATACACATGTAACAACATTAAGAGAGGGCATCTTTCAGGGGTGATTAGGCTTTGGCGCATTTAGTGCTGCAGGGCTTTGGGAGTGGGCTCTCTGGTGCCCTTCTGTCCTCTGCCTGGGATGACGCCCTGGGATGATGATCTTAGGCTCTGCCACTGCCACAGGAGAAAGTTCCTTAGGTCTCATTATCTTGTTGTAAAATATGATTTTGAAACCAACTAAATGCTGACTCATCAGATAATACAGATCAGAAGCCCCTTATGAACTGTAACTAAATTTCTAACCAATGCAACCTATCTAAGGATGATTATGATCATTAGAAGCTTATTATGAGGCCAGAATCATGCTATGTACCATTTACTGACCAAACAACTACAGTCATATCAAAACAAAGTATTATTTTACAAAAGAAAACTCTAAAGTGTCTTCCTCTCCAGCACCAAGATAGGTTCTCCCTCTGTTGCCCAGGCTGATCTCAAATTCCCAAGCATAAGTGATCCTCTTGCCTCATCCCCTCAAAGTAGCTAAGAATATAGGTGTGTGCTGTGATGCTCAGCTTAGAGTGCCACTCTTTTACGACAATTACAAATGAGTCTTGTGTATGTCCTGTTCTGGACAAAAGAGATCTCGGCCCTCAAATTCTTAATCCAAATTGGCAAGGCTTAGATTTTCAAAGTATCCTCACCAGTTCTGAGTTCCAGTGACCACTTTTGGGCATCAAATAAGTGATCGCAACCATGTGGGTGACAGGGGCCTGTTCTGTGAGCAAGATGATCCAAAGTGGCATTAACTCCTGTCAAGGACAACTACACTTGATTTTGAACATAAGTGTGTTGGGCTGGGTCGAGCTTTTAAATAATGAAAAACTCCACATGGCCATGGAAGCAACTTTATGGGGACTCTGGTTCTTAGGCAGGCACCAGAAGTGATAGCACCAGTCAGGTATTTTAGTTGGCATCTACTTTTAGATGGTAACTTGTAATACAGATAACCAAATGCTAATAATTAGAAGACCCAAAAAAACTCCACCAAAAGACATCAATTGACACTTTTAGCAGAGTAGCTGGATATAAGGTCAACACTCAAAAATCAATAGCCTTCTTGTACACAAATAACAGTCTCACTGAGAAAGAAATTAGGGAAACAATTCCTTTCACAATAGCATCCAAAAAATGAAGTATCTAGGAATCAATCTAACAGAAGAAGCAAAAGACCTCTACACTGAAAACTACAGCACCCTTAAAAAAGAGATCGAAGAGGATATAAAAAAATGGAAAGATATCCCCTGCTCCTGGGTAGGAAGAATCAACATAGTGAAAAGGACCACACTACCAAAACTGCTATACAGATTCAATGCAATGCCAATTGAAATTCCAACACTATGTTTCACAGAACTAGAAAAAAGAATCCAAAAATGCATTTGGAACCAGAAGAGACCTAGAATAGCAAAAGCCATCCTAGGCAATAGAGACATGGCAGTGGGTATAACAATCCCCAATTTGAAACTATCCTACAAAGCCACTGTGATAAAAACAGCATGGTACTGGCAAAGAAACAGACCTGAGGATCAGTGGAACAGATTGGAAGACACAAAAACAACTCCAGAGGTACTCAGCTACCTCATCTTTGACAAAGGAGCTGACCATCCTCACTGGAGGAAAGATAGCCTCTTTAATAAATGGTGTTGGAAAAACTGGATTTCAATACACCAAAGATTAAAACTAGACCCTATCTTTCACCATGCACTGAACTAAAATCCAAGTGGATTAAGGATCTAAATATTAAAACAGAAACACTAAACTTGCTGGAAGATAAGTTAGACAGAACTCTGGAAGACATTGGCATAGGAAAATACTTTATGAACAAATCCTCAATAGCACAGGAACTAGCAGAAAGAATCAACAACTGGGATCTCATCTTATTAAAATGCTTCTGCACTGCAAAAGAAACCATCAACAGAACTAAGAGACAACCTACAAGGTGGGAAAAAATATTTACCAGCTACTCCTCAGACAAAGGACTATTATCTAGAATATATATAAAGAACTCAAAACAATCAGCCCCCAAATATAAAGACCCGATTCAAAAATGGGCATCTGAAATGAACAGACATCTTTCTCAGACAAAGAAGTAAAAGCAGCAAGTAAATATGTGAAAAAATGTCCCACATCACTGGTCATACGAGATATGCAGATGAAAACAATCTGAGATTCCACCTCACCCCACAAAGAATGGCTGAAATCAAGAAATCAATCAATAACAACTGTTAGCGGGGTTGTGGGGAGAAAGGAACCCTTCTCCATGGTTGGTGGGAGTGCAGACTGGTGCAACCACTATGAAAGTCAATATGGAGATACCTCAAAGAACTAGATTTATAGGTTCCATTTGACTCAGCCATCCCTCTGCTGGGTATCATTCCAAAAGAATTAAAAGAATCATATCAGTGACATATGTACACCTATGTTTATAGCGGCACAGTTTGTAATAGCTAAAACTTGGAAACAGCCCGTTTGCCCATCAGTTGGAAACTGGATAAAGAAGATGTGGTTCTTCTATAAAATGGAATACTACTCAGCCATAAAGAATGAGAATTAGAGTCATTTGTAGGAAAATGGATACATATTGAGGATATACTCCTAAGTGAAATAAATAAATCACACAGGTGTAAATACAGAATAGTTTGTCTGATGTAAAAAACTATAATTGTACATAAGATCCTAATGATATAATTGACAATGCGAAATGGGAAGAAAAGGGCTAAAGGTGTGGGGAAAGTGGGAAGGCTGGGGAAGGGTAATAAGGGAAAAGAAAAATATATGAGAAAATGAAAAAACAGAAATAAAGTGTTAGTAAATGGGGAGGGGAGGAGGGGGTGAAGGGAGGGCAGGGACAATGGGAAAAATGAGAACCAAGTCCTGTCATGTAAAGGTACAGGATCCCAATGATGAATGTAACTGTACTGTATCCCTAAAATGTACCAATAAACTCAATGAGGAAAAAAATGCTAATAATTAGGAGATCAAAGAGGGAAATGCTACCCACATCACACAAATATTTGTACCAAATGGCAGAAATGAGCGTTTTCAGGTTACTTACAAGGTATTTAGCGTAATTTCATATTATGTTTGAAAACTCTGCCTGACACGCCTATGCTTATGTCTGTCACCGAGAAAGAACACCATGATAGGCTGGTATGACAGGCATGAAAACACTACAAACAAAACAAAGCGCCCAGGAATCTTGGCACCCCAGGAAGAGTGAACTGGCCACTCTTTGCTCTATCATTGCCCCTACTTTCCCAGATCGTGACTGTGAACATCTCATGAGATGCTGGTAAGAGAACAACAGAAAATTCCTCCTTCAGAATAGACTATTGGAAGATTTGAGAGTCAAGTATAAAACTGTTTACTAAGGTTCTGAGGAAATATATATATATTTGTTTTTGTTTTTGTTTTTTTAGACAGGGTCTCACTATGTAGTTGAGACTGACCTGGAGCTCACTGTGTAGCCCAGGCTGGTCTCGAACTCACAGTGATTCTCCTGCCTCAGCCTCCCAAGTGCTGGGATTACAGGCATGTGCCTCCACGCCCGGCCTGAGGAAATATTAACTAGTTTGATCTAATATTTCTGGAATTTGTCCCAGATCCACCAAAGCATAAGTGGACCATACTATAGTCAGGCCTAACCATGAAGGCAGGCAGGATTCTCCTTTGACCAAGCTATCTTGGGGTATCACTCTCTATGTTGTATTCATTTATTCACTAGTAAGTGAAGATAAAATCCTTTGGTCCTGAGGTGGGCAGGGGCAAGCAAAACTACAACAGAGAAATACCACGGCTAGTAAACAAGATCAGCTGCTTTAATGAGGCCCACAAAATCTTCACCAAAGTCAGGTGGGCCATCCACTACAAGGCACTGTAATAAGGAAAAAGCAAAGGTAGCCTCAAGTTCCCTTGGAAGTCTAAACCTAGGCCACAGGCACCACAGGGGCTGAGGAGAGAGGATTTGCATTAAGAGGTTTGTGTTTGGTTTTTTTTTTTTTTTTTTAGGGAAAATTTTAGAAAATTTCTGCTTAAATTTTTGTATCAAGAGATTGTCAGAAAAAAAAAAAAAAGATTGTCGGACTTTACAGACCTACTTTTCATCTGCCCGGACTAAGGGCAAATCCAGGGGTGTCTTTAGTGTAGAAAGAAAACAAGAGTCACCCAAAAAACCCTAAATCTTGAATCAGTCATCAACAATAGCAAAAATCTTACCAGAGTCCTGCAATGAAATGTAATTTAAAAGCACAGGAAAATACTATATTTATGATACTTTTACATTTGAAAGAATGCTTCATCTTCTTTTTTAATCAGTATTAGAAACAATGCTTAGATATGCCAAAGTGCCTGTAACTTTATTTTGTGAGAAAATGTCTACCCCTGGGGACTTGGAAGAAGTCTCCCACTCTGGCCACCCATCACACTTATCGCTGCCACCTAACCCATCCAAAGAACATCTCTTTATAGCAACCTCCAGTGGCTCCCATTATTCAGGTCTTCAAAGACCTTAGCAACTGTACCTGAGTCTATCTTATCTTCAACCAGGTAAGAGGACACAGAATAGGCGAGAGATGCAAGCATCAGAATATGAACACATATATATATATTTCTTACTATGAGTTTTCAACTTTCATTTCTGACACTGAAGTCCATAGTCCACCCAGTGTTAATTTATATACATTGGGCAGGGATCCAATGCCATCTTTTTCTTTATTAATCTTTTTTCCAGCTTCTTTGGTTGTGGTGTTAGAGACGGAATCCAGAGCCTCACACAGGATAAACAAGTGCTCTACCACTGAGCCCCGCTCCGAGCCTGTTCCAGCTTTTTATTCAGCAGCACCTTCCTCACCACTGGCTGACATGACATTTATATCACAGAGATACTCTACACATACATGCACTGGTTTCTGGGCTATTTCATACCACGGTCAATCTCTTGATTCTTACCTATTTCATACTCTCAGTATTCCCGCAATTTAAGAAATCCTGCTTTCTTATAGGGCAAGTTTTCCTCCCTCATTTTTTCTTTTCCAGAATTATCTTACCTCTTTTTCTCCCTTTATTCCTCCATTAATTGTATCAGTATTCGTGAAAACTCATAGAGGTATTTTGCTTGGAATTAGACTCTATGGCACATTTTAGAAGGAATGACCATCTCCAACCATATTAATTCTCTCTCTATAGCAGAGATTGGCAAACTAAGGCCTGCCATCTAGTTTTTTAAAACAAAGTTTTATTAGAACATAGTCATAGCCATTTACTTTACTTACATCTTCTTTATGGTACACTGGAAGAGTTGAGTAGTAGCAACAGAGATCATATAGTCCAAAAACTCCCAAATTAATTAGTAACTGGCCCTTTATAGGAAAAGTATGCAGAATCCTGCTCTATATGAGCACTGTATATTTCTCCATAAATTTAGATATTTTTACACCACTTCTCATAGAGTTTTATAGTTTTCCCTATACTGAATGTCAAATGTTATTACTTGATATTGCTATAAATATCAATAATTAATTTTTTAGTTGTTTCTGGTCAGTGTATAGAAATGTAACCAATTTTTATACAGCATTCTATCTATTCATCTTGATAAACTCTTATTATTTGTAATAAGTTCCAGATTTTTGATATATGCAACCACATTACCTGATAATAATGACAACTTTATTTTCTTCTTTCCAATCTTTCTTTTTTATTCTTGACTTTAAGCACTGATTACTCTTTAATGTTGAAAAGAAGATTGTTAAAAATCTATGTCTCACTTTAAAAGCAATGATTTCAATGTCTGTCTCCTCAGGATCACACTTGCTTTAGGTTACTGTCATTTATAAATTAAGAAATTTTCTAACTTATTAAAAGTTTTAAACATGAGTATTGATTTTTATCAATATTCTCTTGCATCCACTGAATTGGTAAATTGTTTTTCTCCTTAGTCTTTATTTTTTAATAATTTTAAATTTTTTATTAGTGTATGCTTATAGTACACAATGATTACCTTCACCATGGTGAGTTGGGTATATACACATAAACACATCTGAATTATCTTTACTTCCTCTTATCCTCACCTCTCTCCCTTCTCCCTCCATTTCTTGGTCCCCTTCCCATTTTCAAAAGACCTATTTCCTGGTTACCTATTCTCTTTTATTTTGCTTTTTTTGAGACAGGGTCTCACTATGTAGTTGAGTCTGACCTGGAACTCACTATGTAGCCCAGGCTGGTCTCGAACTCACAGCAATCCTCCTGCTTCAGCCTCCCAAGTGCTGGGATTACAGGCGTGCACCACCACGCCCGGCATATTTTGCTTTTTAAATGAGGTTTCTCATATAACCATGTGATATTTAAGCTTGTGTGCCTGATTTATTTCACTTAACATTATGATGTTAAGGTGCATTAGTTTTCCTACTTAAATTTATTACTTAGCCTTTTAATGTGATTGCCTATATTGGTAGATTTTTCTAATATTAAAAAGAATCTGCCTGCCTGGCAAGCACAAGGTCTTGAGTTTGAACCCTAGTACCCCCCCCATCATTCCGCAACTCAACATGGTCAAAATATATATATTTAAAATATGCTGTTGGATTCTATTTACTAATATTTTTGTCAGGCTTTTTTATATCTACATTCATAAATGAAACTACCTTGTGATTTTCCTTTCTTATAATATCTTTGTTCTTTTAGAACCAGAGATGTTGGCCACATAGAATGAGTATGGTGTGTTGTTTTTTGAGAGATGATCTGTTCTTTGAAAGTTTGGGGGAAGCTGTTTATAAAATATATAGATATTATGTTTTTTGTGGATAGATTTTTAATCACTGCAGCTATTTCTCAAAGAGTTATAGGCATTTCAACTTTCCCTTCTTTCATCAGTTCTCATACTCCATATTTTCCCCAAGTGTTAGCACAAATTGTGGGCATATATTCTTTTTATCACATTCAATTATCTTTTAAATTTCAAATTTATCTGCAGTTTTGTGACTCTTTATCTTCTTTCCATTTTTTTTTTGTTTTTTTAAGACTGGGTCTCCCTATGTAACCCAGGCTGGCCTCAAACTCACAATCCTCCTGCTTCAGCTTCCTGAATAGCTGAGATTCCAGGGAGTACATGTATGCATCACCACCCTGGCTTTCTTCATTAACCTTGCCAGAGATTTATCTACTTTTTATTGTTACAGTGTTTTTTTCAAAGAAGTTTTTCTTTACTGAGCCTCTCTCTATATAATGGAGATTAGTTAGGAGTCAAAAAGATAAACTGCAATAAGAAGCAATTTACAGATAAATCTTAGTATCATGATATTAAGGGAAAAAGTCCCACTGTCTTTCTAATTACTGATACCTAAAGTTCTAGAATTTCATATTATGACAAACGAGAAACAAATAAGCAACACAAACCCCACAGATGCCAAGTTCTGTTTATATTTATAGTTGTAAAACTCCAATTCAACTTTGCAAATCTTTGACCCATAAGAGCGAAAAGAGTATAATGTTTCTCTGTGATTGGCCAAAGTCAACCTGTGATTGGTTTAAGTTACTGCTAATGCTGAATTAAAAGACCTAAGCAGATAAAATGATGGTTATGATCACTGAGGTTACAAACATATGAGTAGGTCACTTCAGCTCTCAACTCTATCCTCTGTTTTGTAAAGTGAAAGCTCACAGTAGGCGCCATTCTGCTGAGGCTCTTCCTTCACTGTCTGGCATTCAATTGGACCTCTACTAAAGCAGCATCCAGAGCCCCCACTCCTAAGGGATGAAGTTCTACTACCCACTCTCAATCAGTCTGTGTGCCTCCTCCAGGAAAACTCTCCTGTCCTCCCCAGGAAGAGATCTGTTTTGCAGACCTGCTATTCCTAAGTCATCTCCTTTACCACAATGGTGTCTAATTATCCTGTATTCACTGTCTTGTCAAATACAGGGTTACAATTCAACTCCAGGCTGAACAAACATTTCCATTATCTGTGAAGAGTCCTTTCTAGGCATAGGATAGAGATAGTTTTTTTTTTTTTGGTTTATTTTTCTTGCCTATAATTTCTCTAAAAATTATTGGTATCAGTTTGATTCTTGAAACTCATTAAATTCCTGAGTTCTATCCATGATTAGTAGCACTAGTCAGCTAAACTATTTCAACTTTCCCATTAGAATCACAGTTATCAGATGAAAAGGTTATTCTGGGCCCAAAAAGAAAAATTTACATTATGGACAATATTTTTTATTAGTTCAAGAAAGTATCCACTGTATTTCACTTCCCACCCAAAGGGAATGAAAGAAAATATCATTTTGGCATTTGTAATATTTCAGCTATATGAAAACTTCTAGTTGTAATATGGATATAAATATACATTTCACCAAAATATAAACTCTAATCTTCAGAGAATAAATCAATTTCATATTCATGCAGATTCTTAAAAATTTTAGTAATATGTAGATAGCAGAACAATAGAAACAGTCCCTTTAAAATATTCTACTTAAGGGCCGGGGATTTTGCTCAGCAGTTCGGTGGCCTGCCTTGCAAGTGCAAGGACCCAAGTTCAATCCCCAGTACCAAAAAAAAAAAAAAAAAAAAATTCTACTTTTTAGTCAGTGACTTTGATCTTATTTTTCCATAGATGTTTGTAGGGTAAAAGGCAAGGGAGAATGCTAGTGTGTGAATTGTGATCTTCCTTGAAGGTAGGAAAGAAAATGAAATTAGCATGTATTTACAATTAATGTGGCTAATAAATCCTAAGCACTATTAACAGAAAATTTCAATAAAATGTATCACTTGTTCTGACAGAAGTGATGCTGATGGGAAATGACCAGGACCTTCTCTCCTACTGCCATCCATGCTCTTTTCCTGTCAGGAATCACTGGTCACTAGTGCTGTGGAGGGGTGCACGTGCACATGTGTGCGTGTGTGTGTGTGTGTGTGTGTGTGTGTGTGTGTGTGTGTGTTTGTAGGGATGGTGGGTGACTCATCTGTAGCTTTGTGGATGGCAGTATTAGTAGGTTAAGTATATTTGGGGTTTAAAAAGCCCAACAGCAGTGGGTAAAAGACATGTTCCAAGACCTAGAAAAAGGAGGCAAACACTTGTGAGCCAAGGAGATGTGAGTGTGGAATCTCCTATGCCTGAGGCCGTAACAAGGCCAAGCAACACTGAGGTCTGTACCTGTTTCTCAGCTTGTTTCAGGAGCTTCTGGAATCTCTCGTCCTCGAGCACACCTGGTGGAAAGTCAGTCTCTCCCTGAGCTTTCAGCTCCTCCAGCTTTTGCCGCAAGCCCCTCAGGGCCTGCAGTTCATCATTGAGGCGGCTCTGGTGGGTTAGAGAGGCCTGCAGGTCCAGTTCTAGGTCTAGAGATGTGCGCACCGGGCATTCTTGGGCTGTCCTTCTGAGGACTGGCTGGCAAACCGTCTGGAGAGTTAGAAAACACAAATCATCCCTGTTAGATGGACAGCCATTACTCTGCCTGTTTCCTCCCTGGCGCAACAGGGCTGCTCTTCACTGCTGCCTGGACTGAGTGCCTAACCTGCCAAATGTCTTGCTTTAGCCAACCAAAGGTGGGTAGAAGGGGTATGCATTACTTCCAGGAGGAAGGGTGCCAAGGCCAGGGTGAGGTCTGCACACTTCTGTCTCCTGCTAGATAGACAGCAAGTAGCCAGAGACCGAGGTTCCATCACAGCCTGGGCACCATGAGAACAATAGGAGCACAATATTGGCAAACATGCAATGAGCAAGGAGCTCAGTAAAAAATATACTTAATCATTTTACGCCACAGAGATTTTTATAAAGTTATTATCTTTTCTACTATAGCCTTGCTTCACCTGCTCTACATGAAAGACAAGCACATCACAAGGAACTTAAAGGCCCTCTATTTCAGGACATATAACTACCCCCACAGATCATCCATTTGCTAGTACTTCCATGAGTACTGGCCACAGCACAGGTGGTTGAGGGGACTAAGAACTTGACTTCTTCCTCCAACCAATGTTTACATTCCAACTCCTTCCTTGATTTCCCATTATGCACGCTCCACTTTCACCATTGAATTATGACTGCTCTTCTGTTCTTTCCCTCGTGCCAATGTTATCCCTTTGTTGAGGGATAATTATTGAATATGTATGAATAAATGTCTGCTCTGGTTTTGCAGGCAGGACACCAGGAAGACGGGTATAACCCCTCACTCCCACAACTGGGGCTTGAACCCAGGGCCTTGTGCAAGTTTGAGAGGGCAGAGGTAGAATAAAAGAAACCTAAAAACAAAAGTGCTACAGAAGCCTAGCACCTAAATGTTTAGTGAATATGCAGACAAGTTCTCTATCACTGAGCTACATCTCCAGCCCTAAGACACAGTCTCTGATCTTATATCACTGTTCACCAGACAGTAAGGAACAACAGACTGTGAATTACTATCTTAAAGGCTATAGGAAGTGAAGGAAGGGAGAGATCATTCAGAGATGGATCAGAGTCATTTGAGGAAAGGAACTTAAAATAGGCTGGGCAAGATAGCATATGCCGAGAGCACAAGACAGTATTTTTTGCCTAGGTTTTCAGCTGCAGAAACAGAAAATAAGAGGTTTTTAGTAGGAACTGGTGATATGTGATACGAGAAAAGAGGGCTTCAAACTTGACATGTGCTCTAGTTTGTAGATTAGAACAGTGGTGCTCATGAGAGATGGAAGGACAGGCACTGTCTGTGCCTTTTACTTTTATTTCAGGGTCTAAACCCAAATGTCTCTCCTGCTCCTTCCCCTTTTGTCCAACGTATCTGTACTGCATGTTTACTAAAAATTTAGATGTTAGGTTTCTATAACATTTTTATTCTCAAGTTTCCTTTTTTCAACCTCTGCCTTCTCTAACAAATATGTTGACTGTATTACTGATTTTTCGGAATCAGACATCTTTCCTAGATGTTATACATATAGAGCCTTTCTAAGGACTCTTGTGCACACTGGAATGCGGGTAAATATTCAACAAAAGGCTCTGGGACAGGGGGGTAATGATCTATAGGGCTATTCGATATTTTTATGGTATAAACTGCTTTTATTGTAAGAGATCCATGTGAGGTCACAGAACTGGGCAGAGCCAGAATGAAGAGGGTCCAACTCATCACTGCCAAAGTTACCCCTCTGACCTCATTATTTATATTCCTGGCACTTTATCTTCTAGTCAGGTAAACTATTTATTAGTCTTTGCAGATGCTTTGTTTTATTAGACCTCTATGCCATTTTCATTTATGTAATTCATTTCATTTATGCAATTTCTAAATGAGAAATTTTCATTTCTGTGAAACCATATCTGCCCCTTAAAAGCTATTTAAAAATTATCTTTACACAGTATTTCAGATAAACTTCTGTGTGGTTCAAGTAGTACTAAAACTAAGTTTATAAATAACCTGTTTTCAGGTTCACTCAACTCATAAACACTTCTGGTTAAAATTTCTCTGAAGTGTGCTACCATCCTTGAAAAGCAAGTGCTGCTTCAGAAGCCAGGTGACTTAGAAAGGTGGTGAGAGGAATTTTCACTAAACATGATGAAAATTTAGGTGCTTTCAAAGCATAAAGTTTGGCTATCTAAAAGACCTACATTTCAGAATTTCCTTCAAATGTTGAGGGCTACGTAAATCCTGGCACATCTGCCTTTTGACAAAAGAAATAATTTTTTATTATCTTCAAGGAGCTAGCTACAGCTAGTAAGTACCATAGCTAGTACAGCTACAGCTAGTGGCATGAAAGCTAAGCAGCACTGGGGAAGAGGGTAATTCTAACTCATCTCTCCAGTCCCCAGCCCCACCTTCCAATCCACAGCGGCAAGACTCTGGCAAATGTGAATGCCAGTCATTCCACCTGTGCTCACATCATCCCATCCCACCTGACAACAGCTCCTAGTATCCATCACTTCCTCTACACCACACATCCTCCACTTACCCCAAAGCAACCATTTTCTTTGACATTTTTTACCCAGGTCTCAAGGCCTGGTGCCCGCCCCCACCCCAGGGAGTCTCTGTTAAGATTCCTCTGCAGGTTAGCTCACTCCCTGTCTTCTCCAGCTACATATACCTGAGTTTTTTCCTTAGAGAATGGACTCCTGAGGGTGGGTGGAGACCTCCCCACTAATGAGAGTCTAACACATGCAATGCTCCATGCTTAACAACACATTTTACCCCAAACTGACAGCAGTAAACAGATAGCTTTAGTATTTCAGCCACTGGTAAGTAAACAGAAATTTCTGAATTACTTGATGAGACTGACCTTTTAATTTACTTAAGTATTTTCTCAGACTTCTCCTTAACACTCGGCCAAAGACTGATGGCCCCCAGGAAAACTTGACCTGAGTGTCCTCACCTGTATTCATTTTAGCTCTCTGAAAATAACTATTTAGGCAACTTACAAATCTGTGAGCTTAAAAAATTCAACCAAAACAAAAACATGCAATGATGTATGTGCTACTCCTTTGCAGAGTGTCTGCTCCTTCAGAAAAGGTACCAGGTATTATACTCCTCCCACAACTGCTCCAGAGCCAGAAACGGTGTGGAGAATGTGGCAGCATCGTTGGAAATGATGCACTTGGGGCTCAGCATGCTCCTTCTAAAGACACTGAAAACCAATTTCCAGTCTTAATTTTCACAGGTTCCAAATCAGTGATGAATGAATGTTCTCCAGCACAACCTCCCTGGCTTGGTAACTGACATAACATCTGCATCTCAGTGTGATCACTGTGGCTTCAGTCAACAGCCTCAGAACTTGGAGCACTGACACCCAACCATTCTAGAATTTATGCTTTGCATCTCTGGAATGTGGATTGGTCCAGGGTGGTGGGATGTGGCTGAGGGAATACATACCCTTTTGACCCTTAAACTGCGCCGTTCAGTGGAATTTCTCACAAAGAGTGATTTCTTTGCCAAGGTTGAACTGTCACTGTCACTCCGATTTAACTACGGACAAAAGATTTTTAAAATTACCATATAACGGAATGCTGGTAAAAATCATAATGGAGAAGTTTGTCTTCTCCAGAAAAGTTCTTCTTCATTCTGTGCTTACTTTTCTTCAATAATTTAAATAACTGCCCTTTGGTAGCAGTTGCCGAGGTCACATGTTAAGATAATTATACATTAAAAAAAATAAAATGGCCCTTTGCATATTTAGCTATTATGCAATCCATGTTTCTTTAAGGAAAGGTTTACATAAGTTACAGCGCTTAAGGTCCAAGTTAAGACACACACACAATGCTCTTGCCTCAGACATGACCTGCTTCGGGTCTCTGCTGGATGCTACCTTCTCTGGGAGGCCTACTCAGAGGCCTACTTAGCACTCCCAGCCCTTTCAGCCTTGATCCCTACCCAAGAAACTTCACTGACTATTCGCCATAGTTATTCTTTATGGCCTGGCTCATCCACAAGAAAGCTCTGCAATGGGAGGGCTCTGGGTCACTTTTGTTTCCAAGTTTCTAGAAATGTGCTTAATAAAAATATTTTTGACTTGAGTGAATAAGTTCATTATTTAAAAAATATTTGTAATCCATTTTATAGTGTACTATTAATTTTTTTTTTTTTTTTTTTTTTGTACCGGGGATTGAACTCGGGTCCTTGCACTTGCAAGGCAGGCCACTGAACCGCTAAGCTAAATCCCCGCCCCTATAGTGTACTATTAAATCTTACTGTAAATCATAAATACTTCTAGAAGTATAATTTGATAAACTAGTATAAATCTCACAATTGTATTCATAGAACTATGAATCTAATTCAGTGTCCAGAGGCATCATTAAGAGATGATTTTTGTTCTAAAATCTAATTCACAATTCTCAGTTCAACAAGATCAATATTGAAGCATATATGATAGATAGCAGAAATAAAATATGTATCTTAAAAACCACTGTATCTTTCTAAACGAAATTTAAGAATTTTTAGCACCTAGTCCTTGAATTTCACTTACTTGCCAAATAAATTACACTAGAACCAATGAGACATGAAGTTTGGGGTAAATACACTAAAAAGAACCGGAGAGTATGACTTCCTTTGTGTATTTTATGGCACTTCTAGCCATTAGTATTTGTACTCAGACTGCAGCTTCCAGTGCACAGTGTCGTGGCATTAATGGGCCACTGACAAGAAGCTGCAATACCTCGGGCTGCAGCAGGAGCATTGCCACCTTACCCTGCAGATGTACTGGCTCCGCTCTCCTGGAGAAAATGTCTGTGAGCGCACTATCATGCTGCTCCTCACGAATGGATGCTGTCGAGAGCTCAGGCTGCTTCGCTCTTTGGGGCGAACTGCCACACTGTCACTAACTGCTTCATCAGTATTTGTCTCTTTGTCAACCTACAAGAGAGATTGGGGAACTTGTCAGGAGTAGGTAAATGTGGGTACATTTATGCTCCCTTCTTCTAAGTAAGAGTGAAATATCTAATGCTCAACAGAGGGTCATTAAGCACCAGGGATGCTCCTGAGAGAAAGGTTTGCAGTACAGATCCTGGTACTTCTGCAGGGAAAGTGGTGAGAATACTTTTCTACTGCGTTTTTAGGAAGTTACCCACAGGAGGTGGGAGACAGCTGTCCAACAAAGTTACCCGTAAATGGGGGGGCTACCCTTAACAGGTTAGACTTAGACATTTAGATTTAGAGGCATCACATAAAGAATCCTATTTGAAAATATATCATCCTTAAATGCCATTATACTTTCTGGTTAGTTTTCTTCATAATAAATGATAAAAACAATTATATATAAGAAAATGAAAATATATCACAAAGTTATAGATTTACAGGGAACATGCAATTATATGAATATAACAACTGTCGTGAGGCTCAATTTGAATTCCTTGAGTCACTGGAAATGCAACAAAAATAAAACAAGTTAAAATGGAAGGGTCTTAAAATACAAACTGCAGCACAAGCGGTCAGATACCTTCTATCTTACAGTATAACTTGATTCCAGACCTGCCTTTTGATGTTTGGTTTTTGTAAAAGGAAGGTGTCAGTCAGGGAAGATACATTATTCTCTCAGGAATAATGCACTGGAATTTTCTACACTCCATACCAGACATCCCAAGTATGCCAGCATCTGCAAAGCTGGAAAGGACTTTCCCTACCCGGGGCAGGCAGTCTCAACACATCTCTCATTTAACTTGCAAAGCTGCCTGTGCTTAATCATTTGGCTGGCTTCTGTACCAAAACCACATCATTTGCCACCTGCCAGAGGAGATTCAAGCAGAATATCATCTAACAAAAATTAACTTCCAATGTTTACTTTCATACTTGAAATTGAAGTATTTTTGAAACTTGATACAATTAAGTAGTCACTCTGTTGCTATCTAATCTAGAAAATACTTTTAATAAATATTCACAGAATATTTATAGAGGTCTAACTTGGTCTTTGCTATTTCTCTTCTTGGTTTCTTTCTTTTTTTCCTGGTGCTAGGGATTGAAACTCGGGCTTTGCTCACACTAAGCAAGTGCTCTACCACTGAAATATATTTCAAATCCATTATTTCTCTTATTGCAGATAAAGTGAAGAACTAGCATTTTTGGCCCATTTAAAATTTTAAAGCATTTACAATGCTTCTTAGCAACCATTGCATAAATACCTTCCATGGTCAGGTTTTGGACCCCAATTCTAATATGAAATTACACCTGAAGGGACAGACCAACATCTCCTGAGGCTACATGGTGCCTATGAGGCCTCTGCTCTAGGAAGACACAGCTGGATATTTACCAGGGTAGGTATTCCAGCAGGTGGCTCTTTTGTATGGTCTCCGGCACACTCATTTTCTTTCCTACACCTGTTTTCATTCATCCCAGGCAAGTTAGTATATGAACTTAAGTCCTCTGTACAGCTACTGTCTTCTGCCAACTTGACTTCAGCCTCTTTTTCAGCCACAATTTCATCAGAGGCCTCTCTTAGCATTGTTAACCTAGAGTGAAATAAAACAAAGTGCATTTTAAGCCAAGCAGGTGTACTCCATGAACAGTGCAACCTGGGCATATTAACCTGTCATCTGGGAATTGAACAACAGATTTACATATATTCAAGCCATTCTTTGACTGGAACTTTTAATTGGCTCATAAAAAGTAAAATTTTCACTTTAGTTTCTAGGAATCTGCAGCAAAGTCACCATAATGTGATACTAAAAATTTTAATTTATGAAATTTACCTAATTTCCAGATTATAAAATAAAAATATTCTGACTATGACATATACATTTTAAACTTGGCATTTAAAAATATGGGAACTCCATAAAATGACTTAGTATTAGTTACTTGTTATAAAATTAATTATAGAAGGAGGTTACTCTCAGCTAAGAGTGAATAAAGACATAACGATTAAAAATACTCATTCCTCACTCCTGGCTGTGCTCGTAATCTAGCAGACAGAACCTGCAGAGGGGTTTACTACTGGCCCAACAAATGACTCTTGGTGCCACCCGAGCTTCTCCTTCACAAAAGCCACGCCATGGACTTGGCTTTGCATTGCATGAAGTGCTGCAGGATCTGAAGACAGTTTATACAAAATATATAAAGCAGGAATATTAGGATGGCTCAGAACACCTCCTGCTTTGCTGAGTTTTGTATTCTTAGAATGGAAATATTTTTTCAACTGATATCTAAATGTCCAGCTTTAACTGAAACTGGTGACATACTACTAGCATTAACAAATTAGCACTGACTAGTTATTCAGTATCTAATCATGAGTGTACAGATAACCAAGAAGGTATAGATACAGAGAAGGAAACAGAAAATAAAGGTAAAAGTAGTAACAAAAAGAGAAATAGCTACTGAGAACCTCTTTCCCAAGTATTTGCTTTGTCTTACCATGGCCTAAATGGTTCTCCTGATATTTTGAAGAAAAAAAGAGCCAGTTTTTAATTTATCTGACTATTATAAGACGCTATTGTTTTTTAAAATTGATAGTATTCACTTAAAAAAAGAGCTTAGAAAATAGTGCTAAAAACTTTACTTAAGGTAAGCCAAGCCTGGTGACACAGGCCTATAATCCCAGCACTCTGGAAGGCTGAGGCAGTATATCACAAGTTTGAGCCCAGCCTGGTCAACTTGGAGACTTAGTGAGACACTGACTCAAATTAAAAAAATTAAAAATGGTCTGAAGATGTGGCACAGTGAAAAGGCTTTGGGTTTAATCTTAGTATGGCTGAAAAAAAAAATCCTCAAAGCAAGAATAAAAGTCTAGCTAATGAATAAAGATCTAGCTAATGTGTTCACTTTGCCCACAAGATATTCTCTAGCCAAGACTGACTAAAGCCACATTGTTTTCCATAATTCTAGAATAAGACATGAACTGATAAAGGTTTCCCTGGAAGTATCTTGTAAGAAACCAAAGCCTCCTTATGGGGTTCCCACTTGGAGAAGGAAAATGACTACCCTACCAATCTCCTTCTGGACCCTGATGCTCTTCTTCTGGTCCTGGTTCCTCCTCTTCTTCTTGTGCTAATTCTTGTTCCACAGCTAACAGCTCAACTGATGTTCTTGCAAGTAAAGCTGACACTGCATCCTGAAGAATGTAAAACATAAGGCAATTAACATCATATACTACAAGAAATGATTTAAAAACTCATCAGACTCAGAGTTATACTCCAGCTGTGAAGAAGCAGCTTGTATCAGATCCAACTCTCCTGCTGAGAACAAATATGAAAACAGAATAAAATGAAACAAAAAACAAATCTCCTAGATGCTTTAAAACATTGAAGAGTAAGTAACAAAGACTATCAGGACTAGAGGGCCAAGAATCCAGGGAGAAGAGAACTATAAAAAAGGTGAAGTGGCCTTAACTGGGACTATAGGCCTGTGCCACAAGACCTGGTTAGCTTTCACTAATTTATAAACACTGTTTTCTAAGCTCTTTTTAAAAAGGTGTAAACTACCAATTTTGAAAGATAATGGTAGCTCATTATACAGTCACTGCCACTCCTTTCTCTTGAGGGTGTTGTACAGCGTGCAGGCCAAACATACTGGCTGCCCAGAACTGTGAGTGCAGGATCAGGAGGACGGAAGACTACCACTGAGTGTCAGACCACCAAGGCAGGCAGCATATCCATGGTCACAGAAAATGAACTGTCGGGTGAGCCTAATATTATCCCTCATATTCCTGCCAAGGCATTTACCATCCTAAGCTGTATATGTGCACAGCAAGAAGCTGAAAAACAAAAGCAAAAAGCCAACTGCTCAAATAATAAGCAGATATTTCAGTTGTCTCAAAGGGAGAGAAAAATTAGAATTCAGGTGCCCTGGGTGATTTGGGTAATCTTTCCATATTGTAATCTGCCTTCTAGAAGAATATTAAATTCTCTCTGGAAGATGTATCAGTAAGACTTCCACAATCCCTCAAACACAATAGCTAGCATTCCATCAAGACTTAATGACTAAAAGCCAAAAGAAACAATAGACAAAAGAGGCAGACCCACAGGTGATTTGCACACTGCAGGTATTTAAATAAAGAAATTAAATTTTTACAATTCATGAAATGGTGGAAAATTTCATTACCATAAATCCAAAGAAAGCCTCATTAGCATATGAGAATGAAGTTGCTGAAAATAAAAGACAAAATCTGACATGCAGTGAAAGAAAAAAGAATATATTACTTTGTAAGAATCAAAAGTCATCCTGTCCTCCAACAGCTCAACACAATCAAGGGAAATCAAATGACACAATATGTTATCTGTGACATGTTCAAAGAAATAATTTCCCCCCAGCATTCTGAATGTGTGGCAAAAACTGTCATAAATGACACTGAAATAGACAACCATAGACCTGTACTAAGAGAAATACTAAAGGAAATTCTTCAGGTAGAAGGAAAATGACATACATGAAAGTACAATAATGCAAAAGGTAATAAAACTACAGCAGTAAGGACAAAAAGCTGGAGAAATCTAACTGAATATTGATTGTAATAAAATAATGTTTTATGGGATTCATTATAGGTGACTAAAATATATAACAAAAATCACACAGAAGAAAGGTAATAAATGGAGTTAAAGTCTTTTAAAACGCTTAAGCTTTCTGAGGAAAAAGTAAAGTATTAATTGAAGGTAGCTCCTAATAAGATAAGGATTTATGCTGGGAAACAGCAAGAAGTAAAATGCTGTATAGTGGCTCCACCTCATCTAAGGTTTTTCTTTCTATGCTTTCAGGTACACATAGCGAACCACAGTCCCAAAATTTAAAATGGAACATTCCAGAAAATAAGCAACTAGTAAGTATTAAATTGAACAGCATTTTAATAGTATAATTAAATCTCTAACTGTCCCACTCAAGTATGCCTAGGAAATGAGTCATCTTCTGTCTAGGTATCCACACTGTATATACTACCTGCTCACTAGTCACTTAATAACCATCTCAATTATCAGTCTAACTGCTGTATCATAGCCCTGTGCTCAAGAACCCTTAATGTAGTTAATAATGGCCCTAAAGTACATGGTTAGCAATGCTAGCAATATAGACATGCTGAAGGAAGCTATAAAGTACTTCAAGTGAAAAGGTGAAAGTTCTCAATAAAGAAAGAAAAAGAAGCTGGGTGTGCCGGCTCAAGCCTGTAATCCCAGCATTCAGGAGGATGAGATAGGAGGATTGCTGTGAGTTTAAAACCAGCCTGGGCTACACAGTGAGTTCCCTGTCAGTCTCAACTACACAGTGAGACCCTGTCTCAAAAAACAAACACACAAACAATAAAAAAAGAAGAAAGAACCAGATGAAGTTATTATTAATGTCTATGGTAAAAATGATTATTTCAAACCTATGAAATTGTGAAGGAAAAAGACATTTGTGCTAGTTTTGTTGCCACACTAAATTTAAAAATTATAGCCATAGTGTGTGATAAATACTTAATTAAGACAGAAAAAGTATTAAATTTATATGTATCTGTAGTAAAAATATAGTATATAAAACCTTCAGTACTATAGTTTCAGGCATTCACTGAGGATCCTGGAATACATCCTTTGTGGATCGGTAGGTACTATTGTATTACTAATGATTTAATAGCAGAGAAAAAATTTTAAGAAAATTTAATCCAGAAGAAGGAGAAAAATAACACAGATGGGACTAAGAAAATAAATGGCAAGATGACAGGTTCAAATTCAAATATACCAGTAATAACATTAAATGCAAATGAGCTAAATATTTCAATGAAAAGATGGAGATTTTAAGAATGGATAATAAACCTGTATCAACTGTACATTGTTTACAAGTGGGACATTTTCAACATAAGAACTCAGAAAGGTTGAAAGTAAAAGAATGGCAAAACATAAACTATGCAGAAACTGATTTAAAAAACATGCTTATATAGCTTACTAAGCCAAAGTAGATTTTAAAACAAGAGTTACTGCTGGAAATAGAGACATTTTATAACAATAAAAGGTTCAGTTGAACAGAAAGAACAGAATGCTAAATTTACATTTATATAGTAACACAGATTCAAAAAGCAAAAACTACCACAACTACAAAGAGAAATATATTCATGTGTCATCATAGGTTAGTGAGATTTAAACATACTGAGCAATAACTAATAAAGCAAGCATACTAAAAAATGAGTAGATGTGGAAAATTTGAAAAACAACATTAAGAAACTTGACATGAAGAATATACATTCTTCTCCAGGATAATGGAATGTTTACCAAAAATACATCTAATGCTAAGCTATAAAGCAAATCCCAGTATTCTACATAATTAAATAGTATGTACCCTGTTTTCTAAACACCATGAAATAAAACTAGAAATCAGTGCTAAAAGAGAAAGCAGAAGAAGGCAACTGTTTGAAAATTAAGTAAGTATACTTAAAAAAAATTAACTGTTAAAAAACAATATAAAGTATAAAATGTTTTTAACTCCAGGACATTTCATAATGTCACATCACACTATGAAGAGCTGTCAAAGCTGTGTTCAAAGAGAAATTTTTAGCCCCAAATGCATATATTGAAAAAGGAAAAACTGTAAAATCTAAGCATTGATTCCAAGAAGCAAAAAATAGCAAATTAACTCAAAGAAAATATAAGAAATAGTAAATAATAGGAATCAGCAAAAGAGTAAACAAATATATGTATGTATACTACAGAAAAATAAATAAGGGCAAAAGTTAGTTCTTGGAGGGAGGGAGAAGAGGAAAGGGATTTTTTAAAAAAGGAAACAAGCTGTGTTATGTATATGTAATCACTTCCCAACATGATTATAAACTGCAAACATATACTAATAAAATAAAAAATGTGACAAGTACCTGGTGAGATTGGGGAAAAAAGCACAAATTACTAATGTGATGAATGAAACAGAATATGGTAAATCCTTGCATATCTGAAAAGATAATAAAAGGATATTATGCATAACTTTATGCTAAGATTGATAATTGTAATTAAATCGACAGGGCAGGGGTGTAGCTGGGATACCTAATGCCCCAGGTATCCATTATAATAACTCAAAATCTTGAATGGTACAAGTATTACACCATCCTCCAGAAATTAAACTCAGAAAATAACCATTCAAAACATTTTTTGAAGGCATAATTCTCTTGCAGAACCCTGGTTCATAAAGTCTTCTTACCAAAAAGAAAACTAATAGGCTTTGCTAATGAATTATCTTAGGAGTTTTCCCAAATATTTAAGGAAGAAATAATGTTCACTTTATAAAAACCCTTTGTAGTATTAAAAGGGAGAAATACTTCCCAACATATTATGAGGCCAACAAAAAACCTGAATGCCAAAATTTAACAATGACAAAACAAGAAAATTTAAAAGACTAATCTCTCATGTACATAAATGAAAAAAATCCTGAACAAAAAACAAAATCACAAAATCAACAAATTAAATCTAGCAACATAAATATAAATATAAGGAAGTACACCTTGAAGTCTGTTTTATTACAAGAAATGAGGGGCAGTTTAACACTGAAAAGTCAGTTAGTGCATAATTTATCTCATTATGAAAAAGAGAACGACGACACATTTTAAAAATAAATTTTTCTTAGTGCCTATGAAAATAAAATACAGTGTTGCCAGGGATTTTAGCTCAGTGTTTCCAGCGCCTGCTTTGCAAGCACAGGGACCCGAGTTTGATTACCGGTACCCCCTCAAATAGTGTTGGGTTTCAATGCAGTATTTTCATACATGCATATATTTAGATCATATCCATACCTAATTATCCTCCCTTACACCCTAATCACCTCTTGTTTGATAATAGTTTCTGTTCCACTTTCATATCATCTTTTTTAGATTCCACATATTAGGGAAATGTGATACTTGTATTTCTGAGTCTGGCTTATTATGTTTAACATGATGATCTCCAGTTTCATCCATTTTCCTGCAAATGACATAATTTCATTCTTTATAGCGGAGTAGTACTCCATTGTGTGTGTGTGTGTGTGTGTGTGTGTGTGTGTGTGTGTGTGTATGAATGGATAAAGAAAATGTGATACATATCTTTATCCATTTGTTAATGGACAGGCTGGCTCCAATCTTGGCTTGTATAAATCATGCTACAATAAACACAGATATTCAGGTATGCCTACACTGTGCTGATTTTAATTCTTTCAGATATATACCAAAAGGTGATATAATTAGGACATTTGATAGTTCTATTTTTAGATTTTTGAAGAACCTCAATACTGATTTCCACAGTAGCTGTACTAATTTACATTTCCACCAGCAGTACAGAACAGTTCCTTTATCCCAACATCCTGATCAGCATTTGTCTTTTGTATTTTTGATGATAGGCATTTTGACTTTGGTAAGATGGAGTTTCAATGTAATACTGATTTGCATTTCCCCAATGGCAAAATATGTTGAATACTTTTTCATATATTTAGTGATCATTTTTACATCTTTTGAGAAGTCTCTATTCAATTCATTTGCCCATTTATTGACTTGGCTATTTGATATCTTGGCAAGTTTTAAAAGTCTTTTTTATGTTCTGGATTAGTGACAGCCAACCTTCTAGAGTGTTCAAAGATAACAAACAACTGGCTATGTCACAGGTTCACCGCCACTCATCCAGATGTTACTTCTTTGTCAGAAAAGTAGCCGGCAAAGATGTTCTTCTATCCTGTAAGATATCTTCCTATTCTTGTCCCACCTTTTCTTTCAATACTGTAGTGAAAGTTCTAGGTAAGACAAATAAGGAAAAGATATGAAGTGTACACAACAGGAAAGAAAGAAGTAAAATTATCTCTATTTGCAGAAAATATGATCTGACATGTAGAAAAGTCCAAAGAATTTACTTAAAATGATTAGAACTAATAATGAGATCAGCAAGGTTATAGGATACAAGTAGATAAAAATCAATTATTCAATGAATAATCTAAAACTGCAATAAGACAATAGTACTATTCATAATAGTATCAAAAAGAATAAAAATACTCAGAAATAAATTTAACAAAAGCAGTGCAAATTTGAGCTTTAACAATTATAAAACACAGTTGAAAGAAATGAGATAATTAAATAAATGTAAAAATATTCCGTATTTATGGATCAGAAGTCTTGAAACTATTAAGATGACAGTACTCCCAAACTGGCCTACATATTTAATGCTAATCCTATCAAAATCCCATTTTGAGAGGGAGCATTAAAATTTATGTGCAAAATGTAAGGGGTTCTGAATAGCCAAAATTTCCTGTTTTTTGAGACAGAGTCTTGCTGTTATCTGTATTGCCCAGACTGGCCTTGAACTCCCAATCCTCCTGCCTCAGCCTCCCAAGTAGCTGGTAATATAAGTATGTGTTACTATGTCCAGCTCAAAACAATCTTGAAAAAGGAAAACAAGATTGGAAGACTCACAATTTCTGGTTTCAAAATGAATACAAAGCTACAGTTATTAAGGTAGATGGTACTGGCTTAAAGACATATGAATTATTAATACACAATTGAGAATACAGATGTATAAACCTTCACACTAAGGTCAACTGATGAATTTAATGGCAGGAAGGATTTTTTTTCAGCTTTAACTGAGTTTATTGGTACATTTTAGGGATACAGTACAGTTACATTCATTGTTGGGATCTTGTACCTCTACATGACAAGTCTTGGTTCTCATTTTTTCCCCTCATCCCTGCCCTCCCTTCACCCCCTCCCTCCCCATCTACAAACACTTTATTTCCATCTTTTCATTATCTCACATTTTTTTCTTTTCCCTATTACCCTTCCCCTACCCATCCCATCTTCCCTACACCTTTAGCTCCTTTCTTCCCATTTCTAAATGTCAGTAATCTTATTAGGATCTTATGTATTATAGGAAGGATTTTTTTAATACATAGTCTGGGACAACTGCAGATCCACATACAAAAGAAAATTCAGACCTCTTCCTCATATCACATATAAACAACTCATGGATCAGAGATTACCTACATGAAAGACTTTAAAACTCTAAGAAGGTACAAGATAAAGCTTAGTGATATTAGGTTAGGCAAAGTCTTCTTTAATATAATATCAATAGGAGGAGGAGGAGGAGAAGAACAAGACAGAAAAACCATATTTCCTTCAAAATTTAAATCTCTGGTGCTAATGAAATCATCACAGGAGTGATAAAACACAAAATGAGAGAAAATACTTGCAAATAATTTATCTCATAAGAGACTTGTAAGAACATATAGAATGACATTCATAGGAAAATGGATACATATTGAAGATATACTCCTAAGTGAAATAAATAAGTCCCACATGTGTAAATACCAAATAGTTTCCCTGGTGTGAATATTCTGCAACAATGCATAAGATTCTAATAAGATTACTGACATTTAGAAATGGGAGGAAAGGAGCTAAAGGTGTAGGGAAGGTGTGATACATAGGGGAAGAACAAAAAGGGAAAAGAAAAAAATGTGAGAGAATGAAAAGATG
>NW_022900930.1:23159464-23200010 GCF_012274545.1 Fukomys damarensis
AAAAAAAAAAAAAAAAAAAGAATATATAAAATGAAATGCTCGCCTGCATGTGTAAAGCGCTGGGCTCGACCCTCAAGACTGTAAAAAAGAATACACAACAGCAGATAACCCACTGTACCAAGAAAACAGTTTATAGTCCTTCTATGTTAAATACAGAATTACTACACAACCCAGCAATTCTGTTCCTTTATATATACCCATGATAAATGAAAACATGCCTACACCAACATTTGTATATGAATGCTGTCAGCAGCATTATTCAAAACAAAAAACTGAAAAGTGGAAGTCAAAGAGTGGAATAACCCAAATACTTATCAACTGATTGATGGATTAAACAAGCTTAATACTTCCTGGGAATAAAATGGAATGGAATACTAACACAGCTACACTATGGATATACCTTGAAAATATTATCTAAGTGAAGTCAGTCATAAAAGAACAAATATTGTATTATTTTATGTATATAAAATGTCCAGAATAAGTATATTTATATAGAAAGAAGATTAATGGTTGCTTTGGTAGACAGGAGGTAGAACAAGGAATGACTGTTCATGAGAGCCTCTTTCTGTGTTGACAGCAATCTAAAATAAATTTGTACTCAGTAACAATATCCACAAATGCCAAACCAGAGACACATGGCCTCAAAAAATACCCCTTTGTAAAACTGTGAAGCATTTTAGTATGACTTGGTTACAACGAACTTTTCTTTTTTGGTACTGGGGATTGAACTTGCATCCTTGTGCTTCATGAGGTTAGTGGCAGAGCCTCTGAGCTAAATCCCTTGCCTGAGAATAATTTTTTTTTGTACCAGGAATTGAATTCTGGTCCTTGAGCTTGCAAGGCAGGTGGTTGCACCACTGAGCTAAATCCTGGGTCCTACAACAAACTTTTTAATAGAAAAATACTTAGGCATGTTGATGCTACAATGGAAAATTAACATATTGTTTCAGATTAATAATTTAAAACTTGAAAAATCAGCATGTCAAATGTGTAAGTTGATGATGGAATCAAATGTGTTAACATGATGTACAAAAATGTAAATTTAAATCAAAAGGTTTTCCCTGGTCATTTAAAACAATAAGGGGTCCACATCAGTTTATTTTCATTGAAGATGTGACCTTTTTACAAATCATACTTGAAACAAGGATGAGAATTATATTCTTTTCCTTTTGAGGACGCTGAGAGAAAAGCGTAAACAGAAAAAGGAGAAAAGGACAGTGAAAGTGAATGAAAAACTGGTCTCTTAGCAGTCTACATTTCACATCACATTATTTAAGACTTCATTTTGACTCACCAAGTCTATAGAATCTACTAATGGCTGGTTTGATTGAAATGCAGAGTCCTCACTTCCTTCTTCATTCTTTTTGCAAAGCATTTGCTTGGAAGGGAGCAAATTATACCATAGAGTGAAAATCTCATTGGAAAATGGTAAATCTGCCAGGCTGATCTGAGTTCCAGCCTAAAGGAAATTAAACAAAAAGACCAAACCAAACCAAAACAAAATAAAGAAGAAAGAGAATCAAAAGTTTAAATTAGTATTTGTTCCTTCTGATATGATAACACTTATTAGGTGAGCTTACCTTAGAGGGAAAAAATGCAATACTCATGACATATAGCACTGGATTTTTTTAAAAACTGGAGATACTTCATACTCTTAGTTGGGACTCCAGAAATAAATCTCAATCCTGGGATTCTTTTGTGAGATACAATTTTTCCCACATCAAATGACTAATGGATAACATTTAAATGAAATAAATGACAAAGCCTAAACCATAGTACTTCCTATAATGTGCTACAAGTGGTCTGATTATTTCATAAAAATTATTATCTGAAAAAACTCAAAATAAGTAAAAATTCCACTGTGGTCCTTGAGTGAAAAAGAAACAAAAATTTTCTTTGGATGTGTAAGTTAATAGAATATATACTAAAAATAAAGTTAAGGCCTTCTATGTTTCTCTACAACACACTTATCCAGAATTTAAATTCAACTATACTATTTTTAAAAGGCTGCCAATTAACACATTTAATAACTTCCTCAGTGTCACTGACATATATTAAACAAGACATCTACTATACTAAAGCCTTTCTGATAGTCTAACAAGTCTACCTTTGCTTATTTCTAATTTTATTTTTAGACATTATTATCGAATATGTTTTAAAGTAAAAAAAAAGAAAAATTAAGAAGAAACCTACCACTCTTTGTTCATCACAAAAGGCGTGTGCTTCCTACTGTTTGCTGGGTGCTAACACTGTTTTATGTGCCAGTGTTTGAACACAATGTAACTTCACTTGTAGGTGATGGCTCTGCTGGTTAGCATGTACAACAGTGTGTCAAACTTACTATTAATTATGATGTGTTCTGTTGTAGCATGTAAACATCATGTTGTCCGAAACAGTAACACAGCATCCTGTAAGCTCTAACACCACGGCAATGGAAAATGAGCTGAATAAAGGAAGTACATCTGCAGTGTGTCGTTCAATTTTAATTTGTAACAGTGAACTATGTGTGGGATGTCTTTTTGATATCTGGCTCCATCAATCACTTGGTGCTTGTGACCCTTTTTAAGCCGCTCTTCATCTGAAAATAGGGGATGATCACACCTTTCTTAACTGATCTTTCATAAAACTGCCATGGGGATTAAAAGACAAAATATATACAGAAGACTCGGCACTGGGCTTAGAATTGGACCTAGTCAGTGTGCTCCGTAAGTAACCATCATAAGAGAGGTAATAATTCTGTAATCAAAGGGTAGAAATGGAAAGTCAAGCTTTATTTTAAAAATTACAAATTTAAACAGATTTTAAAGATCTAGAATACAAGAAACAATCAAAATCACTATTTTGTGGAAAAAGACATGAAACAACCATTAGATGTATTCTAAGGTATTGGATAACTCTGTGTTTCAAGGTCTCAAGTAGTTTAAAGGCTGACAAAAGAGCAACCAGAAAATATAATTCTCAGAATATCTGATCATACATGTTATCTGAAAATGGTACTTCTATGAAGAATCCTACCAGGCATTCTTCCCTGCGGTGTTTACTGACAGAGCAAAGATCAACTCTCAGTGTCTTTTGCTGCAAGGCTGTTTGGGAAACGACCATTCTGAACACATCATTGAACAGCACAGATTCTGTGGGTGGATGGACCTTTGTTCGAAATAGACAGCTGACATCAGTTGAGGAGGGAAGAACAGCAACCCTAAAGTACCTGTAAAGAACGAAAGTAAAAATGAATCTCATAGGTACTTCGAAATTACAGTGGATTTACAGCTATCATTTGCAATTATCTGCAAAAGAGAAAATGAGGGAACATGGAGTTCATTATTAACTGAAAGCACTGCTGCCACAATGGGTCGGCACTCAGCTGCAGAGACGCTCTGCTCTTAACCCACCCGTGCCGACTGTGCCCCTGAGCATGCAACAGCCCAGCCTGCCACTCACCACGGGACTGCAGCAAAGGCACATGATAGGAAAGTGAAGAGGAAGAAAGTCCTTGGGCAGACGAATTTAACGTCCCACCTGCCCCATGTACAGCCAATTCCAAAATAAGTTATTTCTGAGCCTGAGAAGGCAGGGACACACTAAGTAGATACTGGTGACTTTATCCCAAAGAATCCTCATCCTGAGTATTAAACAAGAGATGCTGATGATCACTTCCCAGGAATGGAATACATTATCCTACTAGAGAAAAAGAAAGGCTAAGTAGCATATTGTTAACAAAATTTAAAACAGACGAAACAGCAGTTCAAAACATATCTCTGAAGTCGCAGATATGACACACTCTTGAAAGAGTTTTACGCTTTGTAAAACTCAAAGGAAGAGTTACAGAAAACAATAACTTCTAATGCTACTTTAGAGCGAAACTTTTAAGCACACATAATGTGAGGAGGACTCAGAATTCTTGGAAACAGAAAGTATTTTCCTTCTCATCACAAAAAGAGAATATCCACTAAATCTTCTCTGTCTCCATTTTCCAAGTTTATCTAATTCATACTCTAAAACATGCCTTTCTCTAATTACAAAAACTGTAAATTCAAATGCAGAACTGAGGAGTGTCATAGTATTTTTTATTTTATATCAACATTAATTAGGGAGGCTCAACATTAAAGATCTGGTGAGCCCTGGGCCACTGCTTTTGATTTGAGATCTTACTAAGGCATAGTTCCTACTCCCTGGAAGACTGGAAGTTCCACAGAAGACAATCTTTTTTCTCTGCCTTCATGGAAAAGCCATAAGCAACAAGTATATTAAAGAGTTAAATGGAGAGAAAAAATTTTCTGTTTCTCCAGCCTTCAGGTTTATTCTGTACCAGGGGCCTAACCACTTAAATCATCTCAAAATGTTTCTACATCAAACAAGAGAAATTTTACATGGTTCAGACATGAAGGCAATGGGAAAGCAGATAGGAGTGTTTTTCTTCCCATTCTGCTACAGGGGAGGGCTCCCCAAAATAGAACCAGGCAGGCCATCAGCCACTATCATAAATACCATGGCTGTTGTCAACCAGCAGAAGCCCCAACTCTGCTTATCAGAAGTATAATTAAACAATAAGTTTTAAACTTGGGGGAAAAGAAAATTAAGGACATTTTATACTAGTTATTACTTTTAGCAGTGTCATTATTTAGGTTAAGGCTCTTAAATATCCCTTTAAAAAATGTTACTATATATCTCAGGAAAGTTCAGATGAATTAGAGGAGTAACATCACACATTAGGGAACAGAAGTACCTTCTATATTCATCAGTTGGCTGAGTGCTACTATTGTTCCTGAATACCCTGAGAGTCATCACACTTTGTGACTTCCTCTGAGTTCAGTGAGAATGACCATGATTGGCTTAGCTGAAGTAGAAATTCAGGGTAGATGCACCCTCACATTATGGGCTTAAAGAAAGTACATGTTCTTTGGTAGTTTGTAATTTTTTTCTTGGACTTAAGAGTTGGGTCTTACTGCTTAGAGCCAGTCTCTGGCAGACTTGTCTTTTCCCTGATGCGCCTTACTAAAAAGGCCACCAATGGCACACTCCAATACCACCGCACATATATTGGAAGGGAGAAGTCACATCAAGACAGTGCTCTGTGAATACCACTAGTATTTTTAATTTCAGGCCTGTGCAGTAGGCTCTTTGGGGTGACCTGCCCATGCCACATGCCACTTGATGCCTTCTTTCTTTGTTGGTATCACTAATGATGCGGTCACCCTGTGACTTGATTTCAGGAAGTCCTGTAAGCCCACTTCCTGCCTAAATCCTATTTCTAACCAGCTTTGAGGACTGTCAATAGATAGATAACCACTCTCTCAGTTCTTCTGTTGCCTGATAAATAATCTCCATCTAGATCTTTCTTCCTCAGGTCCAATTTTATTTCACTGGCATGAAGATATGAATTTACCCAAAAATAAATCTTAGGGCAAACTCTCAGAACTTCAACTTTCACTCTGTAAGAAGTCCTACCGTTAAGGAAAACATTGCCTGACTGGATATAGAGTATTGGGGATCACCCCTGAATAGCTGCTTTTTAAAAAAAATTCGAAGTCCTAGTCCTTCCGGTGTTCAAAATATTACTAAGATCTACTTCTTCCAGGAAGTTTAAATGCAGCGTGGACAAAGAGATCTTGTATTCTAGGTCAGAGATGCTAAATTAAAATCTGGCAACAGTGTGACTTCAGAAAGTGTAAATAGTGGTAAAGATCTCCAGCAATACGCAAGGGAACAGTCCTGAAGCAATGGACTGTGTATCATTACGCCATCATTTTGTTGGGCTTCTTGGTTTGACAAAGTGAAATGACTTTAAGAAATAATTGGTCATAAAGAAATGAAGTGGTAGATGATAAACGTATTTTTTCATACAATATGGCAAAATGCTTGAGAGGCAGTGTTGTACTGATAAAATGGAACCACTTCATTTTCATGTAAAAGATCAGAAAATTTCTCCAAACATAGCAGTAACTACAATGCAATAATAAAATTTTTAATCCAGTTTTAAGGAATTGGCCACTGATACAACATAACACAAGATTCCTGGCCAAAAAGGAAATAAAAAGTCTTGATTCCTATTCTTAATGATGAGTCAGTTGAACAAAGACAAAATTTCAATTTGCCTCTCACATTTTCCTTTGCTCTTCATCTACTGTTGATTTAAACGATCAGCCCTGCTGTCTTTCCTATATCTTCATTTTGATGAACTGCTTGATCACAGTGTAAATTATCTTGCATGAAAGTTTCTAAGCATCTCAATTTGATCTTCACTGATTTTACTTACACTTTTGAAGTGTGAGGTATCAAGAAGGTATGCAGATTTCGGAGTTGTGCTATAATCACCATGAAACTGGAACTTTTTGCATCATATCTGTCAAAAGAGAAGCTGAATGAAATAAGAAGTAATCCACAAGCCATTGGTGGCTGTTCAGGTCTGGAGAACTGCTCCCCCTCCATGCACACTGTTTACCTGAGTCCTATCTGCACCTGGGCGCTCTCCACTATGGTCGCATCCTCTTCACTATATGGAGCATCTTCTATTTCATTAGGTCTAGGAATAGGGAGTAGGTGAACAGTCAGTTAATGGGAATAAAGACTGTCATGGTTGCCGTTTGCCACTAAATATTTGAGCAAACATCTGAATTAACAGCATTATTTTTTTTTTTGGCTTTGTACTTTTTACAATTAATTTTATTGGTATACTTTTGATATAAAGATTACATTCATCATCGAGAATTTGTACCTACATATATATCTTGATTTTTTTTTCCCATTCTTCTCTCCTCCCTTCAACTAGCCTTCTTTCTCTCCTTATTTACAAAGGGTCTGTTCCCATTTTCCTTCTATTCGCTTTTTTCCTTTTCCTTTCCTTATCTTTCCCACCCCTCTTCCTTGTTCCTCTTCCCATTTGAACATTTTTCCCTACTTCCCAATAGCTATTATCCATTTTGATCCTTATCCTTTGTTTCTCACACAAGAGAAACAATGTATATTTAAACGTGTTTAGTTATAAACACATTTATAAATGTGTCTGATTTATTTCAGTTAAAAGTATGGCCTCAAGGTGCATCCATTTACCTAAAAATGTCTCAAGTTCATCTTTCTTTATGGCAGAGTAGTACTCCCCATTGTATATAAAAACCACATTTTCTTTATCTATTCATCCACTGACAGGCATCTGGGCTGTTTCCAAGATTTAGTTTTTACAAATTATGCTGCTATAAACATGGGTGTGCATGCACCAACAATACTCTTTTACTATTGCAGGGGAAATGACTCCAGCAGAAGCTGTTTCAGAAGCTTCCTCTACCTCTTTAAGAAGAGTCTGCCTCTGAGCTGAGGGAACAGACTTTCTGGTATCTAACTTTTTTAAGCCCTACTAGGCTACATCACATTTTCAGATATGCCAGGCTATCAGAAATCCACACAAGAAACTTTATTTGCTGAATAGGCCTTAGCAAATCACTCCAACATTCCCACTAAAATCAAGGTTTTAAAGTGTTAATAAGAGTCAGCTGGTCTCACTACACCAATCTGTCCATTATTGCCATGGCTGATGGGATATTTCTGGTATATTGGAATTTTCAATTACACCATTTCTTTAATGGCTAAGGTCCTTACTATTCCAAAGGGTAGACTAATAGCTACTGCATGTTTATAATATATAATGCACAGGGCCTACTACAAAAAGCCACAAGGAGATTTAGAGCAGCAAAAACACTTGTGCTGGGTCCTTACTGCTTCATGGAGGCTTCGTAGACTCCACTGTCTCCAGCCACGGATTCATCAGATACAGCAGCAGACACACAAGTGGTTTTCTCCCCAGGCAAATGGATTACTCTTCTTTTTGGTAATGATTTTTCCACATCTAAGGAGGGGAGAGTGATTGAGAAATCCTAATTAGGATTTCTTATTAGGAAAAATTAAATATAAAATACACAGTTCAATTATAAGAAATCCAAAATACAGTTTCCTTATGAGAAACAAGGATGTTATTATTCATATCAACAGGTGTGGATGCAACGAAGTGCTGTGCCTTAAGAGAATCCTGGGAGCCAGTTAATTCAACTGTTATTTGGGAAAAGACACTGTTTTTTGTTGGTTTTGAAATATTTTAAGGAAAGGTGGTCCACACCCTCTTTCCTTAGAGCATACACAAATTCCTATACATTGTGGGTAAGAAACTATTGTGCCTCTCTCAAGTACTAGAGATATTTCTATTTGGAGAGTTCCTAGCTACTCAAGGGAAAAGAAAGGTTTCTACCTTTTTGCTCTCTGCTTCTTTCGATGTACCACATTCTCTGGCTCCTGTGCTACTATTCTAACAGAAATTAAAGAAAAACATCTTTGACTTAAGAGGAATTCCTCACTAGCTAATACCATTAAAACAACTTTTTGTGCTACTGAATCTTTAGTACCAACTACCACTTAACTTTTATCTCTAACTCATATTCATATAGCAGCATCCTGCAGTGAGCAAGGAGCATTCATTTAAAGCTGTGTTCAGTACTGTAATAAGCTGCAAGCCTGCGGAGTCCTTTCATCCAGGAGTGAGTGAGCCAGCGGATCAGTATTGGTATGCATTTCGGCCCCCTTCTGAGTCGTGACTTTACATCTTGTTAAGATGTTTAAGTTTTAAGGCTTCAGATTACAGGATGGATTGCTGCATTTTCCCTTTTATTTCTGGCAGTGGGAATGCTTTCTACTTGATGATGAAGTGCTTTCTCTCCACCCAGTCCCCTTTGCAAGGGGTGAAGGTGATGACATGATTTATTGATTACCCTCAGGAATAACCACAGCAGCCTGAAATTGACTTTGACAATGACAGAGACTGACTGTAGAAAGACTTCATAGTTATTCCAACTTCATTTCTGTCATCCAGCAGGGATTGGTGCTGGGGAACAAAATTTATATAAAAGGGACTCAACTTCACCTGTGTGACTCCGAGAGAGATGAACACTGTCCCTCACAGAGAGCCATCCTCCTTCAAGGGGAAGGCAGATGTAACCTGAATTGACCAAACATTGGTGACCTCAAAGAATTAGTCTTCATGGCTAAATATATACTTGGGTTGCAGATATGAAACTCATAACTATCTGCAAACAAAGCTTTTGGATGTATTTTCCTTTTGAGTGACTTTTTTGGTGCTGAGGCACATGCCAGGTAAGCACTCTATCACTGAGCTACATCCCTAGCCCTTGAGGTGACATTTAAAAAATAGTTTTCTAATGTTTAAAAGTTAAAATTTACTTCATGGGAACTCTGGAGACAGCCATATCCAGCCATGGCCCAAATTCATGCACAGACACAGGGCAAGGCACTGCCCAGCCAGTGGGACATCTGCAAGATAGGCACCCTGGGCAACAGGATCACCACATGGGTGACAGCCCTTGGGCAATTTTTTCATAATTGCTCCCCTTTTTCAGTATCCAGTCTCACACACTGGTCCTCCACAATGATGGGATGCTGACAAGTGTTCACCAGAGAACACTTTATTTAAAGGGCAAAGTCACTTGGGATGCTCAAGATATACAAGATCCAAATAAGAAAAACGACACAAAGAACACTCCATTTTCTCCTCTTTCCTGGTGCTTTCTTTCCTAACTTGTCAGTGGTAGAGACTGGGCTAAGCAGTGTTTGTATTATCATCGCCACACAGTAACAGTTGCCATGCAGAGTGCAGCTGCCAGACATGTTTATATGTTTTCCATTCCTCGTTAACCCTCTAAGGCGCTCCAAGGAAGACTATCTTCCCAACTCTGCAGACGAGAACAAGCCTGAGAGACAAGGTTAATAGGGTTGGCAAAAATGGCCTAGATGGCAACCCCAGTGGAAGTGTTGCTGTGACCAGCTCCAGGGACGGCGTGCAACCCAGAGCCTACTGCACACCTTCCTAGAAGCAGAGGTGTGACCCCGTGGTGGTTTTCAATTGTGGTGGAGCCACTGCGTGTGCATCACTCCCGTGCTTATCTGCTTTGTGGTCAATTCCTTCAATAATGTCCCTGGTAGCTTTGGCACCTCCCTAGGAAGAGGCACACCTTCCACACGGATATCTGGTAAGTTCCACCTCTGCCCCCGGCCACTGAGAGAACACAGCATTTCCGGCTTTAGTATTTGTAACCAAGGAAACAAATTGGATGTCTATGTCTTTAAACATCTGAATTGGCCAATCAATTAATAGGACCATGCATACACATAAAAATAGCAAGAAATTAGTTATACAGAGGCCTGTCCATTTTTGTGTGGTGGAGCACATTAACACACACATATAGAAACGAACAGGAGTCCCTTGGAGGAGAACCAGAGCTTTTGTTTCACATTCACCTCAAACTGGCACGGTAATAGATCACAAATCTTGACATAAAACAGAATCATCTGTCAATGAGGGAAGCACCTTGTGCTCTTTACAACTGTATCGAATATTTTAAAAATTTGTCATGAAGGGAAAAAAATTTAAAAATGAAATTCTCCTTGTTTCTGTCTCTCTGAGCACATGTGCATATGTAAGGATTCAATCTCTCTCAATCTCTTCCTTGGGCTGCAACTGTTAAAGCAACCAGAAGATGGCAGGGTACTACCATACACTGGAACCGGCTTTCTCCAAACTGACTTCAGCCAGAGAGGGAGGCTGCCATGAAACAAAAACTGTATTTATATAGAATGTTCTGAGCCATCTAAACAGTGAACCTTGGCGCTAATTATCTGGTATGTTCATTGACTTGGTTTTAATCTGTTTTAGGCCAATTTTTATTAGAAAGCCATCTTCTTTGCCTTGCTATTTCAGAACTAGAGTCCATTTGGGAGTACGGAAGGTACTCACGGCACACGTTCTTACCCAGCTACCACACACGGAGGGTCTTTGGACCACAGAATAGGTAACTACATCTAATAAGAAGGGAAATAAATTTTAGCTGATAAAAAAAAATCCAAGTATGTGAATAAACAAGCACTCCTTAAGTGAAGTAAAAAATGAATATTCAGGAGGAGGACTAGACCATTTATTATAAGGAAAAAGTAATCTAATCATTCTTCTTAAAATAATTCAGAGGGAATACATGAAAGGAAAGGTATACATTTACCTGTGGTTCCTTCAAATAATGGCTCCCTAGCACATTTGTTAAGGTCTTTATCTTCTAAAAGACACTGAGATATTCCTCCAGAATCCGAATCCAGCAATATCTGATTGTCACCAAGGCTGATATCTGCAAAACTGCTACTCAATTCGCAGTCTTCAAAGTCAGTGGTGAACTGATGAAGAGAAGCCTCATGAGAAGACGTGGGAAATGCGCCTTCCAAGACCAAAGGAGAGCTAGGAGGGGACAAGGAAGAAAGGGACGATCTCGAGGACAGGGATGTCACAGACTTGGGGGCCTCAGTCAAGGTGGGTGTGTGACCAGTCGCTGCAACTGGTGCTCCACAGAGTCCACTCTGACCCAGCCGACTGGGGGACTTGACCACCTCATTTTCATGGATGGTGGTGATAGGTCCTGAAGGAACATAACCACCCTTCTCCTGCAGAAGGAAGTCCAGTTTATACTGATAATCCACGTCTATCTGATCGCCCTGATTGCTGTAGTAGAGCTCAGTGGAACTGAGGGAGTTCAGTGACCCTCTGCTGGAGGTGTTCAGAGAGCCCCGACTGGACGCTAGGGAACCCAGGCTGCTCCCTGATGACATGGACAGCGTGCTGGCGGAGAGGCTGAAAGGAGAAAAGCACATGGTAAAAATCCGTCACTGCATGGAAAACCCATTCATAACCCCTACTGTCTCCTTCAGACCCTGGAAGGAAAGGAAACCACTAATGCCAAAGAAAGAAATCTATGACCAGAGCAGAGGAACTTGCTATTATAATACCTATTTCCCTACTTATTCACTAGTATTTTCAACCTCAATCAACAAATACTCTTTGTAGCAATTCTGTTCTTATTAAAAATTATCTTTTGCAAAAATTTTTAAAAGGACCACATACTGATTTGTAAGACAACTTATATAGCCATACAGAAGTAACTTCACAATTAAAAAATATTAAAAGAATAAAGAATGATAAGCATAAAATGTTATATAGTTACTGTATTTTTTAAAAAAAGACACCCCCCCTTTTTTGGTACCGGGGATCGAACTTGAGTCCTTGTGTTTGCAAGGCAGGTGGTGGAACCACTGGGCTAAATCCCTGGCCATTACGGTTATTTTTAAGAGGGGGGAAAAAAAAGGCAAGCTTATTAAAATCCACAAGTTACACCAAAGGCCCCTGGGTTAATTTACCTTTCCTCTTCTCTATGTGTTAATGTAAGAGTGAATATTTTTCTAATCAATATAAGAAAATCTATGCCTAATTACTTTAATGTAAATCTCTCCCACTCTCCCTTTTAAAGATGGGGCAATAGAAGAAACGTGCTATTTTGCTAATTTTTTGATGTTTTGCTAAAACATCTTCCTACAATATATTTCAAATGTATTTAATCAAATATGACCTTGGAGTTCACAAAAAAATGTGAGTTTAAATTTGGTCATTTATCAGTTACATTTGTGTAACTATAACTGTTTCATTTACTTTTAAATAGCTGAAAATAAAGTGTTAACTAACCAAAGATAAACCAGAACATGGCCGAATGATAGTCAGAAAAACATTTTTTTCCCTAGTAGGCTTACCTTTTAAGTTGTGAATGCAAATAAGTAGTTAATTTAGTAGTTTCTTCAAGTTTCTGTAGCAGCTCTTTTCTTCTTTCTTCCAGTTTCAATCTAGAAAAAATTATAGAAATTATTTTATTTTCAAATGATTATGATGAAATATGAGAACTAAAAGAAAGAAAGAGTCTTATTACACAAACTTTATGTATCAAGAGGGAAAATGCAGATGACCTGGAGGATAACCAGCAAGGCATAGGAGCAGAGCACAGAGCTTCTCATAGCCACGCTCACGGAAGGGGGAGATTCATGCCCTAACTCCAGCTCTACTGAGAACTTCAAAAAGCTGGCAGTGTAGAAACTTTCTAAGTGGATAAATAATACAGCCCTATGAGTAAGGGAAGAATATTAAGGAGGAAAACAATAGTAACAAAACAACTCAACAAAGGCCATAAAATCATTATACACATATATAATTTGGCTTCATATTACTTAAACATTTGATAGCAATAATAAAGAACTATAAAAGGTCATCCTAAGTATTGAATTTAAAAAGGATAGTTCCAAAAATATTTTATGATGAAAAATTCAAATCCTAATTTGATGAGATTTTAATGATTATAAAGAAGTTGTCGGGCTGGGGATTTAGCTCAGTGGTTCTGCTGCCTGCCTTGCAAGTGGCAAGGGGCAGAGTTTGATCCCAGTACCAAAAAAAAAAAAAAAAATTGTTTGTAATGTGATTTCCCTTCCTAGCTATAGAACATCCTATTGCCTGCATTTGATTATTATAAAATTTTATCCACATTCAATTGCAAAAGATTTTTATATTTTTTAAACTTAAGAGTATTACAGAATTATATCTTGAAAAATTAATGCATTTTAAAGATATACCAAGCACAGAGGGACTCATGCAACGAAGAGCCTGCACAAAGATAGTTTGTATCACGTGAGGGTCTTCAGATATCACTGAAATCAGCCACTGCAGTGCAGTCAAGTGAGCTATGGAATGGGATTTGACTTCTGGTCTAGGATCTGCATCCTACTAGCTGTACACTGTGTGGCAAGTCTCCACATCAGGGTCTCACCTTTCCTATCTGTAAAATGGTGATTATGATCCATCTGCAACTACCTGATAAGGCTGTTAAAGGGATCAAATGAGAATGTAAGTGAAAGCACTCTACAGATCACAAAAACAAATTATGCTTGTTCAAAGCCTCAGCATGCCCTGTAAGGTGTTGATATAAAAATCAGCCACATTTGTTTGGAGAAAAATAAAATTTCCCTGGTTTCCAACATCTTTGAAATATTATGTATGTCTTAGGCAGTTAGGAAATATACTCATGTTTTATTTATAGGTATCTATCCCTTTGATGTGTCAACAACACAATTTCATTATATGCTTAAATAAAAAAGTAATTCTTGTCATTTTCTTTTATACTTCAGGTTTGATACATTCTTCACTCACGGCTTTCATAAATGCATTTTCAAAAAGAGGGAAGTCTATTTTTTTTCTTGGAACTGGGAATCGAACTCAGGACCCTGAGTTTGCAAGGCAGACAGTGGCACCACTGAGCTAAATACCCAGCCCAGAGCAGTCTATTTTTAAATCTGTCAAATATAAACAAACAAGGACAAAGATTAACACAAAGACGATGAAATGAATTAGAAGATACACATAGGTCTGGAACAAACCCAGCATACTAAAATTTATGTCTTCAGAGCAACAGAAACACTTTTAAAGTAAGCTTTAAAACTAAATATTTATTTAAATTAAGGCCTTTTCCTCCTGTTTTAAGGAGGCACCAGTGTGACATAGAATTTAATCCTGAAACATCTGTTTCATCCTGAAGCTTTAAATATGAAGGTTTTTCTTTCCCTGTTATCAGGGATGGTCCTCTCTCTACCCTCATCCAGGCCATGCTCAGGGGCTGCTCTTTCTGCGCTTTCAGGCTGACTCTGAACTGAAACCTGTCTATTGTACTCCTAGAAGGCAAACATCAGCTGTCTCCCTTTTCCAGCCAGGCTTCTTGCTGGTGTCACTGAAAGAAGCACACTGATTTTTTTTTTTTTTTTTTTTGGTACCAAGGATTGAACTCAGGTCCTTGTGCTTGCAAGGCAGGCCACTGAACTGCTGAGCTAAAGCCCTGACCCTGAAAGAAGCACATTTAAAGCAGCCAGGAGAGTCTCAAACCCTCCAGCAGGGCAGCCATCTCTCCCAGTGGTAGTGGAGTCTTCCACAGCTTCCTCTGAGTTAATTGACACCAGCCCTTCCAAGAGGTACACATAGGTCTCTCTTCTCCAACCTCTGCTTTCTAGTCTCCGTGGTGAGAAAGGGTCTTTTCACCTTGGCCCCTGAAAGAGTTCCCCTGGTCTTGTTGCTCCACACCACTTTCCACCCTCCATGAAATGCAGGACCTCATACCCTCCCTACCTCTCTCCCTTGGCAGGCTGAGGCAGGGAGATATGCCTGGCCTCTCTTGCACTCAAAATTCTGCATCTAAGGAAAATTTTGTGACCTTCACAGGATAAAGCACAAAAATGTTTTTTTGTATACCCCTACCTATTAGCTTTACAAATTTTTTCAGAAATTTGAGGCAAAAACACTCAAACAATTAAGAAACAATTAAGATATTGGTAATTACAAGGCAACCCACCAAATTTGTGAGAAAATAAGGAGCTTTAGGATCTTACCAACCATAGAATGGCAATTTGAGGAATGTCAGGAACTATACTGAGAGAAGATGAACAATGTGTGTATGGACAGAAGACTTCCACTTGCTGACTTACTTCACTTGAGAGCGTTTCTCTTCTGACCCGATGACCCTTACAATGAGCCTCTATTGCTTTTCCCGATCTGCTTTACTACCACTAGATGGCGAGCTCAGCCACTGTTGTCACTGAGTTAGGAACACTGCTGCACAGTCCAATGGGAAATGGCTTAGAAACTGTCGGATCACACATGGTAACTGAAAATTCATATGAGTTTAGCACCTTCAGGGACTACAATTCAGTAATGAGTCAGAATCTGGCCTGAGGTACCCCTGAAATAACTAGAAACCCACCATATAAATGAAAAACAGGAGAATCTGGGGCAATGCAGCAAGTCTTTGGTAGTTGTTAGGTAACAAGAAGAAAATGAGAGATGTGGTGTTAGTGCTGTACAATTCGTTTTACACAGTGAATTCTATTTTGCAAAAGTATCTCTGGCCACCACCTGCTATAGCACTAAGGAAAGACACTGCTTACAAAGATATTCTCTCCCCTTCTAAGGCCCCACTGTTAGAATTACAGCAGCAAAAAGCAAAGCAGAAATGTATACATATAATAGGAAGAAACAACAAAGGGTGAACATTATGAAAGTGAGAGAGGATGGGAGTAAGGAAAACCATTAACACATCCAAACCCTACTTTGTTGTCTCTGCTTGGGAAATAAAGGACTCACTGCTGGGTGCAGCAGGAGGTTCTGCTCTTCAGGACGTGTGCAACACTAAGGCTCAGCAACTAATGGTGGGAGTGAGAAAACTAATTTGAGCTGGGCACGATGGCTCCCAGCTACTCAGGAGACTGGAACAGGAGGATTACATGTTCAAGGCCAACCTGGGAAACTTAACAAGATTCTCTCTCAAAACGAAACCTTAAAACAAAAAGAAGGTGGGAATGTAGCCCAGTGGTAGTGCGTAGCACGCACAAAGCCCTGGATTCAATTCCCCGTATTTGGGGGAAGGACTTTTTTTTTAAAGTTGATCAAGAAAGAAACCATGAGTCCCTCAACTTTTCACTGCAATACAATTATCTGCCTTTGGCCACAGAGTCTAGGAAGAAAAATTAGTATTCACTTATTTGTAATACTAAGTGGCTTGACTTCCAAATAAATCAGAAAGTCAATACATTACAAATACAAAATACATACATTTCCCTCCCAGCTAACATCTAATCATGGCAGAGAGAGCCATGCATGCATCATAAATTAGTGGCGCTAACACACTGTTTATTTGCCAGATGACACAAATCCCATGGTTAGATCTCACTACATAAATCATTATTTTATATAAGTACTTTACAACTCATTCTCCTGATGAGTTCCAACCTATTGTTTCTGCTGGAATTTTGACAGTTGTTATGTATGTACAAACAAAATTATAAAACTCAAACTTTAGGCACTTGAGAACAAACTGTATCTTCAATGTTACTTCATTAGCCATTTTTGGGAGGCTAATAAAAAAGACAAGCAAGAGCTGGGCATGGTGGAACATGCCTCTGATCCAAGGTACTTGGGAGGCTGAGAAGGAGGATTGTGATTTCAAGGATAGTCTAGTGTGGTCAACACAGTGAGACCCTGTCTCCAGAAAAAACAAAAACAAAAAGACACACTTATCAATGCTGATTACAACAAACACGTTTTTCTCTTCCACCATAAATCTGAAGGTTTCCTATACGGTCTTCTTAGTGCTGAGATGGACTCAGCATAATATAGGCTCTAGCAGGGCAGGGCAATACAAGTCTGTAATTCTAGCATTCCGGGAGGCTGAGGTTGGGCAAGAGGATCACTAGTTTGAGCCCAGTTGGAGCAACTCAGCAAAACCCTGACTCAAAATTAAAAAAATTAAAAAGGAGATAGGGATATAGCTCTGTATAAAAGCCATTAGTTCAAATCCTTAGTACCAAGCAAAAAAGGTTGGGGTGAGGTGTCTCTCCATATCCCTGAATTTCACGTTAGATGATTCAACAACCTGCAGATCAGAAATATTTAGGGGGAAAAACTCCTGTGTTTGTACTGAATGTGTACTTTTGTTTTCAAGGAATTTGAGCACCCACAGATTTGGGTATAAGGAAAAGGGCTCCTGGGATCAATCTCCATGGATAGTGAGGAATGACTGTGTACCACATTTATTTACTATATAGATTACATAATACACTATCACTGATGTTTTACATATGGACCACACAAAAGCTACCCCATTTCATTGCATTTACTGATGACTGCTGCTATGGTTTAAATATGATGTGTTCCCCAGAGATTCATGTCCTCACCAATGCATCGATCCAATGATGAGGGCACAGCCAAATGGACTGTTAGGGAGCAAGGCCCACTTGGAGGACAGAGGTCACTGGGGTAGTACCTTGGAAAGTGTATGTCTTTTCCGCCTCTTCCCCTGTCTGTCTGCTTCCTGGCTGCTATGAGGTGAGCAGCTTCTCTCTACCATGCTCTTCCCCTGTATTTAGCTGTCTTAGAGCCAGCTGATCATCAACTGAAACCTCGGGAACTTGAGCTAAATGAAATCACACCTCCTTTAATTTGTTTTTCTCACATATTTGTCACAGTGACAGAAAACTGATCAACATAACTATTAAACTTTTATCCTGCAAATTTAAACTATACAAATACAGAAAGGGAATCCAAGAAAAACAACTGAATTCACCCTGTCTTCTCTCTCCCTTTTTGATCTTCAGCCTTTGTCAGATGAGTCCTTGGCCAGCCTTGCTTACACCTACCTTACTTATGCTGACCCTTCCACTGCACCTCTACACAAAAAAAGAAAAAAAAAATCAGACAAGAGGTGCAGAAAAAGAGGGGAAATGGGGCCAATGATAAGAATTACTTAAGACAGTCAAAGAAGACAGTCCATGGAGGCTTTTCCTCTTGGTATTTGCTGATGCTCCCCAAAGTGGTGATGCTGTAGCCATATAATATTCTGATCAATAATTTAACTCATCAAAGTTAATTCTCCCCAAATGGTTAAACTCAGAGCGGGCAAGTCCAAATGTTATCACCTAATGTAGAATATCAGAAATTTCTACCTTTTTCCCTCTCATTTTTTAAGTGTTTGGTATTATGTAGGCACACACTAACCACTTACTTAAGACTCAGAAGGCAAGAAGTCCATAATTTAAAAAAATAACAGAAAGAACCTGGATTATGATTGCATATTTTAAATTTATTCCAAGGTCACTCAAGATGATCCCACTGTGAATTTCATACCTTCCATTGATCCTTACTCCCTGATCTAAAGGATGGATATGTAGTAGCTCAGAAGTGCTAGAGTCTCTCTCAAAGAGACTTCTCAGTATCCAACCAGCAGGCCTGGACACAGCACTCTGATTCACATGTGCTCAACTCAAACTGACACACACAGGCCCCTTTGCTTAACATTGCAACTAATCTGTTTACACAACTGGATTTTTCAGATTAAACAGTCTACTCACAGCTTCCCACAGAAAGATCATAAAATTGTTTAGATTGTTTGACTTTACATTTTTGTTTGCTTCTGAGGAGGGTCTGACTGACAAAATCTAAGGAAAAAGGTGGGCATGGTGGTGCACATCTGTAATCTCAGCACTTGGGAGGCTGAGGCAGGAGCATTGCCACACATGTGAGACCAACGTGGGCTACATGGTAAGTTCAAGGGCAGCCCAAACTACATAGCAAGACCCTGCCTCAAAAAATGAAACAGAACCCAAGGAACATGTGTGACCTGTTAAAATACCAAAGGGAACAAGTTGTCTTTTCCCTATGAAATTAGAAGCAATAAACTTTTATAATCTTATAACAAACCCAAAATAGGAAGCTTCTGTCCCTGCAACAGTCTATATAATCTTTCTTATCAGAGTGTAATAGTTTATAGCCATTGTTATCAGACTCAGTCAATGACGTACCGCATTCCTGGTTTTATGTCAACATTCTTTAGTTATTCGACATCTGTCGCAGGCATTTCACATTTCTAACAAAGAGGAACTGGTACTGTGGGGAACGGGGAGAGTGTGCTTTATTGCTCTACATAAAGAAAGTCCTTTGTTTTGTTTCACCAACCACTAAAAACAGACGTAACTGAGATTTCCAAACCCAAGGAAACTGTCATCGGCTAAGCTATGAGAACAAGTTTAAGTGCCCTGTTCCCAGGAGGAAATCATACCTCTGGGCCAGAGCCCGACTAGGTGTGCCTCTCACAGAAAGCAGCTCTTCCTCTAGCCGCTGCCTTTCGGCTTCCAGGTGTTCCAGTTCAACTTGTGTGCGTTTTTGTGGCGTGATGAACTGCAGCTCTTTCAAAAACTCTTCTTTTTCATTTATCAGCATCAGCTTCTCCTTCTCAATATCCAGTGCCCCAGGCCAGGCCTCACTGTCCAACTTTGACAATTCAATTTTTAAGATGGCCATACTGAAATATATAAAAGACACATATACCTACTTAGGACTCCTGAGAAAGACACACAAAAGCCAGCTAATTCTGAGGTAGAGCTGCTGTCCAGATCTTCCCAATTAAGCTTACCAGAGTAGGCAGCACATCTCCCAAAAGCATAAGCCTCAAAAGCAGAGCGCTCTGGGGTGCATGGGTAGGCAGCCCTGATATGTCACTGCCTTTGTGGGAGGACAGGAGGAGCACCCTGGTTCTTGCTCTTCAAAAACATGGAGGTAAATGATGCCCGAAATGTTATGATTATAGATTTTGTTCCTTTAGGTCAAGATGCTATTCCCTAGTAAAATGGTAATCCTGAGGGTAGTTCAGGTAGGGACTAGAGATTAGCAAGTCAGGGAAGGAAACTGGGAGGAAAAGAGAACAGTGCCTTGGTCAACCTGTATTAAAGCAAAGTCGATCCATCAAGGTTTCACATCACCCAAGAAAAAAGGGAGCAGGACTTGGTCTCCTCCCACTCACATTCTCCGTAAGCCTCACACAGTGAAGTCTCTTTTCCAACAGGGGCTTGGCTGCTGCAGGAACAGGAAGAAGATACACTAAGGGTAAATTTACTGGTTTCATAATTTTGCCTGGCCCCAGATTTCACTATGCATACAGCTCCATAATAAATCGTTATGCTAATGTAATTCCCAATTCAACATGAATGTCTTGAACCACCTGAGTTAATTAACTTGCTCTGTGGCACTGTGAAGACAAAAGGACTTCGCACGAGGTAAACTGCACATCGCTCTTGTGACCATAAATCCCAAGATCCAGGCAGATTATGAACACAACTGATATTGACACAAGAAATCTATGTCTCTACTTTTAAAATGCTGGATGATTGCTTTGGATATTGTTATAGCACACAGAAAAGAAGAATTTAAAAATGTTTTTGATGGAAGAAATTGTAAAAGGGAAGAAAGGGGATAAACAAAAGAATAATTAAGAACAAAGATGAAAGTATTCTACATTCTATGCCATTAAGTTATTTTAGTTTAAGACAATTTCTATCTTAGAATGGCATTACATATGTAGTATTCTTCTCATTTTCACCTACCATATGCAATTATGATAGATGTAACATCAGCTATTTTAACCACAAAACCATAAACAACTGTCTCAACATACTGGAAAATTAATCATCAAAGTGCTAAATAAGCATGATATTATCAGCTACATTAAGCATACAAAACAAAGGTTGGGGGAGGAAAAAAGGTTTTAGAAAAACCTACCTTTTAACTTATTCAGAATTGAGGAGGAAAATGCATTTTCAACATATGCATGTACACTTGAGAGTTATCTTCTCATGAGCATAACTAGTAACTTTAAAATAAAACCCCAAATAGTACAGTAATGCAACCATAAAGGAAAGAACCAATGTCTTCAAGTTTTGATCTGACTGAATTAACCAAATGAACAAATATGTAATGCAATCAAGAAAGGCTTGCATTTATTATTTATGTGATCAGACATTAGGTAGATCTTAAAAAGGCCCACCAAATCTGGGAGAAAGTATGAGAAGACACCCAGGAATGAATATGAAGATAAGTGCTGGGTAAACTCCAGATGGAATTAACTATTAGCAACCACAATAAAGCAAACACTCAAACTGACCCAAATGAACAGTCAAGCCCATTAGAACATGGGAACAAGGCTTGATCCTCCAATGTTTTTTTGTTGTTGTTGTTTTGAGACAGGGTGTCACTATGTAGTTGAGACCTGGAACTCACTATGTAGCCCAGGCTGGTCTCCAACTCACAGCAATCAGCCTCCCAAATGATGGATTAAAGGCGTGCGCCACCACGCCCGTTTTGAGATCCTGCCAATGTTAATTCTGAGTTAGAGTCGTTCTCTTCTAGAAAACCAGATATAAATCCAGGACTTTGTCCACAGCAGAACCAAGGAATCTGGCTGCTATAGGATAAATATTGGTAAATATGATATTTATTTTACATTGTTAGTGTCAGATGAACTAATAATGATGGCTAATTACTTTTACATTTTCACCATAACCAATAATATAATGGTACCTCGGTTCACAGATTCATTTGTTTGTGAAAAGTTTGGTTTGCAAACAGAAGCATGTAGCAAAATTGTGCTTTTGTTTGTGAACTCTGCACTGAGTGCTGAACACAACTGAGGCCGTCTTTACTGCATGAACATGAATGTAACCATGTTTTCCAGAACTGTGGAGCAAATCAAGTTCGTGAAACGCGGCCCCACTGTAATGGATTATAGTACTTTGATATCTGATGGTTTTACTTATGGTAGGAATGTATGAAACCCTAGTTGGTTTTCATGCTCATGGAGGGGAACATTATAAATTCCTTGATCTCCTGCAGGATGACAATATGGTTCTCCCCCAAAGTCTCCTAAGTAATAAACCAATAGCATTTTAAAGGTCTTCCAAGGAAAGTACAGTAATCAAATCAGCTATATCAGTGTGACCTTCTCTCTCCAAACAAGTAAGGTGTGTTATATTATGAAAACAATTTGAATCTACCTACTAGATAAGGACAGTGAAGTCTCTTGTGCCTCACCCTAGCAAAGTCACAGAAGTAAGAAAAAGAAAGCCCAGAGGTTCCTAAGAGTTCACAAAGTAAAGGAGAGAAATAAGAAGATGACTTTTTCCTCCTTAAAATAAGTCAACTGGAGCAGATACTGCAGCACTTTCAAGGAAGTTAGCTGTAAGACTTCTCTTCCAACCAGATGAATTGCTCATAGATATTTACTTCAGAACTCCTCAACAGCTATCAAGTCTTGTGCCCCTGAGCCATTCCTCCATCTCAGGATTGAATCTTCTCCCTTTTAATAGGGAGTCCTGTATAAGCTCAAAGCATTTTTATCCAGAAGATAAGGAGTCAATTTTATTCCCACGCTTCTCATTAATTCTTATTCTTCATCAGCTTGGATGGGAAGGGAAATGGAAGGAGAGAGACCCTTATATGTTAAAATACCCAGGGCAAAAAGTATGGAGAGCACCCAGCAGATGTCACCATAGGAGTAAAGATTAACTTTGAAAGAGAAAACAAAGCTTGAGTCCAATGACCATGAACAAAACAGCTCCCTGGTCCTTACCTTCTTTTGGCTTCTTCATACTGTAGGCTTAGCCTGACCTTTTCAGCTAAATTTGATCTACTTCTCACTCCGATCTAGTAAAAACAAAGGGAAAAAAAGTCAATTAACTCTGTTTATGAATGAAGTAAACTGCTTTTGTTTCTAGGAAGTGCAAGTAATTGAAAAGCTCAAGAAAATGGTACTGAAATGGAAAAGCACCAGTTTTAAAAAGACACTTTATAGTCTCAGTAGGGGCAAAACATTTCTTTCAATTCAAGCTTGTCTGTTTTGCAAAGACTTTAACATTACTTTCTCTACACATTAAATTCAAGACAAAAATACCAGGTAAATGTGTCTGGTATCTAAAAGTTTATGAAGGGTATACAGGTTAATAAAATTTATGAACTGGAACTGATTTCTTTGCTTTTATGAGCCAAAATTTCCATCCTTTAGCTCCCAACTGTACAAAATATAAACTAAATAATCTCAAAAATTAATTTTTAAACAAGTTGATCTCTAGCTATTTTTCTTTCACAGCACCTGCTTCAAAGAAGAATAAGAGAAAACAAAAATAACCGGGAACTTTCTGAAAGGTAAATACTTACTAATGGCATTCCAAAAGGGAAAAAGCAAAATTGTTAATAATATACAAGCCAGGTTAAATATTTGCAACTGTTAGCTATATATCACAAATTAGACATTTTCATATAATCAGCCTTAAGTTTACAAAAAGAAATTTTCTTGTTAAGTTTGAAAGGCATCTTTCTGTTTCTCATTAGCCTTAATGCTCATTCAACCTAACCTAAGTTTCTAAGGCTCTAAACTTAATAGGAATAAGTTAAATTATATGTATCTCTAGCCTTTCAACAGTCTCTAAAATATGTAGTTCTGAGGAAGTTTGAACAAAGCTATTCATTTGAGCAAGTCTTGACGTGTCTGGCACCTTGACAAAGAGATAAGGCTATGATTTTTAAACCCATCTTAAAAGATAAAATGCTGAATGCACATGGCCAGAATGCAAACCATGTACCCAGCTCCTGTGCCAGTTCACCACCCATACTGTCATTAAGGCCCATCAAGGACAGCACCAGGCCAACCAATGACATAGATAACTTACATCTCCAGAAATGCTTGTTTGTGACCCAGCATCAAGAGTCTGTCTGGAAAGAGATAAATGAGAATTCACAGAACTGGATCTCAAATCTGGCTCTGATCTGCCAATGTTCTGATCCAAATGAAATCGCTCCTGCAGCTTAGCAAGACTCTGTCCAGGAAACACAAAGGATCTCATAAAATTTAACATGTAAGAAGACATTCTCCACCAGATAAAATTAAATGGAAAGAGCTAATTTCACAGAATAAAACAATTATTTTAAGTCCTTTACCACTTTGTATTATTTTAAAAATAAGAGTAGAATATAAGTTTGTACATGCACAGATGTGACTTTGAAAGTATCTGAGATCATATTAAAGAGATTGTCTTACCTTTCCCAAGGCAGCATTTGCCTATGAATGATAGTGCCTGTGTGTGTGTGTGTGTGTGTGTATGTATATGGATGTATATGTGTGTATGTATATGTATGTGTATATATATATGTGTATGTGTGTGTGTGTATATATATAGATAGATAGATAGATAGATAGATAGATAGATAGATAGATAAATTTAGGGCCAGGGATTTAGCTCAGTGGTTCCAACCTCACAAGTGTAAGGTCCTGAGTTTGATCCCTGGTACCCCCCAAAAAATCAAAGGTTTTTTTACTATAAGTTTAGTCCATGATGTGACAATATTCAGAGGAAGTAGACTCTGAGTAGGGTCAGTGCAGTATTTTTAGGACAGCGGCTAACACTCATGGGAAGAGATCACTGTAGTTCTTGAGAGATTCCAGTTAGTTCTTGAGATAGTGAGTTCTTATTAAAAAAAAAAAAACAACACACATGGTCTCTGAATTTCTCTCGCTTCCTGTCTTGACATGTGATCTCTTCAAAATGAAATCCCATGATTGTGATGCCATTCACAATGGGGCCTTTACCAGAGGCTGAACCAATGGGGCTGAACAATTCTTCAGCTTCTAAAACTATCAGCTAAATAAGCTTCTGTTCTCATAAAGTATCCAGCCTCATACTAATACAGAATCACTCACTTGATGTAATATAAATTATGAAAACACAGAATACTTCTAATGCAATCTCTCAATTAGATATACAACAAAGTCTTACAAGACTTTTTTATTTTTGCCATTTTATATCTGAACAGGACCCAAGAGATTACTCAGTTTACATTAATGTTAGAGATTAGGAAACTGAAATCTCTAATTGCTAAAGAGTGACCCAAGCCTCCGTTAAGCCTATCTATGTGTCTATTAGATGACACTGCCTATGGTAGTAGTTGGTTTGCTAAAATGATCAAAGTAATGTGCCTCCTACTGCTACCCAAGTTGAACATGATAGGTTTAGAGGGAGTATATGCACAAGTAAAAGAATTAAAAGGAAAATCTTACCTAATTTTCTTTTTGAAAAAGAAAAAGTAAACCCTAGAGTAATATTAATATCAACCTTTTTTTTTTTTTTTTGGAGACAGGGTCTCACTATGTAGCCCAGGCTAGCCTTGAATTTGCGTCAATCCTCCTACCTCAGCCTCTCAAGGGCTAGGATTACAGGTGTGCTCCACCATGCCTGGCTGTCATGATTATCAATGTTAAGAGCCAGTATTTAATCCTGATTTTTAAGTTTTCCATAAGAAAATATTTAACTTTTCCTACCTTTATAGGATAAAACTTACATAGACACATCAAATAATATATTACAGAAAACAACAAAGAAAGCTTTCAGTAATCTTAGATAATCTTATCTATGTTTCCATCTGTAAATTGAAAAGATTAGTGTTTTTCTACCTTCTGGGATGTCAATGTACTCAATCAATATAGTAGGTTGTGATTAGTATATTTTTTAATGAAATACAAAATACCAGAAAATAAAATCAGAGTATATCACCAGTAAGGCATATTTCTGTGAAATTTAAATTGAATGTGTATATCTATAGGGACACATAATCATGTGTTATTGGTTTTTGATGTAAAATATATTTTTTACTGTGCTCAAAGAGGTTTGAAAGTCACAGAAGATATCTAATGTCCCTTCCAGCTCCACTGTTGATTTCTGTATGTACTAATTAATTATCATGTAATGCTTAGTAATTGAAGTGAAATTAATCTTTTAATTTAATCTGTCCTGTGTGTGAATCTAAAGTTTACAAGAAGAATCAAAGCTGATCTAACCTTGTTGAATTATAAGGTTCTAATATACATTTGTTCACTAACTTCTCTTTAAAAGGAACTATTGTGTACATTGTGGAATTATTAATTTAATCAGTAGGATAACTGTGGAACATAACCAAAATAAATATAAGTAGATTCTTGTATTATGTGTTAAATGTGTATGTATGTGCTAAAATTACATATTCTAGAGCAAGACTATCTGCATTTGAATCCCCCAGTTCTACTACTCACCCCTATTTGACTTTAAGTAACTTACTTAATTTTTTTTGCCACAATTTGTCTATAAGCTGAGGATAACACCTTTAGAAGTTGTTGTTGAGGATTATGTGAACTATTTACATATAAGGCAGTTAGAAGAGTGTCTAGCACAAAGTCAGAACTTATAAGCATTTGCTATTATCACTATAGTCTTTTCTATTAAATCTCTTCTTGCAAGTTATTTCAAAATTACCCAAATTAAAAATAAGGATCCAAGAATATTTATCTGTATTCAAGTAACATTTTGAAAGCCAAAAGATAATAGCTGAGTACAGTATTTAAATATAGAGGTTCTATTAAAAATGCAAATATCACCATTGGGTTTAACATTTTCCCAAAGACATATGCTAAATTGTTACTCATCTAGATAAAGAAATCCTGAATTCTCAGACTATGTAATAATTATTAGATGGAAGAAAAGGAGACATCCTCAAAAAACCTGACTATACCTGATGAATCTATATATTCAGAATAATGATGACTAAATGGCTGCTGTATTTTTTTTATACATGAGATTGGGTCATTGGGAATTAAGACCCAAGGTTGAGAACTACACAGAAATAACAAGGAGATCTCCTATTAGTAGCAGCTTTCCTGTGTTAGGTCAACCATCCTCCATCCCATCCTTAGCTGCACTTCAGACTCAACTGGATGGAAAGAAGCTGTTCTAAGATTCTCAAGTAGCCCCACCCCAAAAGGCATACTGTCTACCTACTGAAAAGACAATGACAATAGCAAATGCTTACAAGTATGTATCCTGTGCTAAGGATCACTAGTTTAAAGAACCTTGCTAATCTCAGTCTGTGGGTTCAAGGTTCTACCACCCACCATCTCAAAGAACACCCATGGCGTACCTTCAATGAAGCACATGAGAAGCTGGGCTGCCTCTGAGCCTGTTACCATCTATCTCCCACAGGGCTCAACACAGCACAAATGGGACTGAAGTGATAATGGTCATCAAGATTGCACTAGAGAAGTGTGTGGAGCCCCAGAAAGCAGAAGATTAACATGTTCTATAACATACCTGCATCAGATCTCGTTTTTCTTTCTCTCCTGAGCTAATTGCCTTTCTGATAGATTTCAGTTCAGTTAGAATGGCTTTGGCTTCACTAAGTTCATACCCACTCTGGCCTCCGGACATTTTTTTATCAATTCTGTTAAAAGAAAAATATCAAAGCATGACACAGTACAAATTAAATGAGCAGTAGGAATCGGTTTTGGATTGTCTTAGTTGGCTGATTATTTTACTTCACGACTCTCATACAACAACACCATCATCTCAGGATTGTGTCTTTTCTTTCCTCTTTTAATCATGTCCAGTTAAGATTTCTCCCATCCCAAACCTCATATCTAGCCCATTTTCAATCACTTTCAGGCTGAAACAAATACCTGCCTTTTTGTCTTCAGTCTGCTTGGATGATCCCACTGCTAGCTGAACCCAACTCATCACAAGCTGATCCTGATTTCCACTCTGACACAAGTAAAGGGCAGAAGCAAATGCTATAGCGGGACAGAAATGCCAGTAAATGGCCACCTAATTTACACACCATGATGTCTGTGTGAACCTAGCACAGGGCTGGCAGCTGGGTAGGCTTTTAATAAATACTTAATACATTATTATTTATCCTAGTGAGTAACCTAATATACTTTGGATTTATGGTTTCTTATTTCTTTCTCAATATACAAAAATCACTTTTCTACTTTTATTAAAGTTATGAAATGAGAAAATTGCTTGCCTTGTTGAATAAGTTGACATTTAGGAATAAGAAGGGCAGATGTGTGCATTTGTCAATTCGCAATGAGTAAATAGGCCTTCAGTGAGCTAATTTATTATCCCTGCAGATCTGCTTATCAAATGTCCTTACAGTTTACACCACTATCCAAGGCTAGAGGATTTTGTGTAATCTAATTCTTTGTGTTTGAAAGGCTCAATCAAGTTATCAAATCCTTTTTCTAAAATAGTTAAACATTCTCTTCATGGTCACCTTCCTAGTCCCTCCAGCCACAATGTTGTTCAGGATTCATTAAAAATAAAATTTGAGCTCTATTTGTGGAACTAAGCCTCTATCCCATCAGCCACCAGCTCTATACACATTCTCAGATGTGATCTGGATGTTATCCACAGACTCCCCAGAGAAATGGCACCTACTATATCAGAAAAAATGGTCTGAGCTCATCTGATTTAAAACTTTTAATAATTAATACATATTTTCAATGTAAAAGGTACAATTTGGAAAAAAACAAAACAATGCTATCTTAAACACTCTACCAAACTCAAACAAGTGCAGTTTGCAGATAACACATTTCCCTAAGTACTATTTCAGCAAATAGTTTATACTACTGAGTAAGCAATTAAAGCCTTTAAAAACCTAATAAAATAAATGATCATATAAGGTCACTTGATGATAAAATATAACTAAGGAATCCACAGAACACACACACACACACACACACACACACACACAGGACGGGGAAGGGCCCTAGAGATTCCCAAACTACACTTTCAAAATAAAGAAACTGAGGCCAGAAAGCCTGTGCAAATTTAGCCCCTAAAGTGCACAAACACTTAGCTAGCGGGACAATTCTAAAATGACAAATTCTAGCTTTGAGTTCTTATGACTACTACTCCTAGAATGTTTAATGAGAAGAGTGAAATACTTTGAGTATTTGGAAGACAGGTATCAGTGAATTTTTTGGTTCCTCTAGGTATTATATCCACCAATTTAGCTGAGGCAAAACCTTATTAAATAAAATAAATGTCATTCCAACTACTGCATTTTGGGATTTGTACACAAGTACAGTATTTTAAAAACTAAAAACAAATAAGCAAAAAACAGAAACTATGAGATTTTTATGGAAAAGCTAGTAATAAAGGTATCTGAAACCATCAGTGAACTTCCAAGCCCAAGTAATTTCTTCCTATTTGTATAAAATCCTCATAATGTAACAATGATGAAATACATCTTTAATTCAGAAATAACCTTATCATTTGAAATTAAAAACGTTAAAACAAACTAACAGGGATTTAGGTGAGTGGTTCCGCTGCCTGCCTAGAAAGCACAAAGTTCTGAATTATATCCCCCATACCAAACACAAAACAAAACAAACAAACAAACAAATCTAACATTTAAAAATAAAAGTACAGGGCTGTGGATTTAGCTCAGCGGTGCCACCATCAGCCTTGCAAGTGCAAGGTCCTTAATTTCATCCCTGGTACCAAAATAAATAAATAAGTAAGAAAGTAAGTAAAAGCACAACTAGTTCAGACTGCTAATTTAAATTTCAAAGAGTTTTAAAACTAGATGAATTGTTCTCGGCTACCTACTGGTCCACACCATGACCAACATGAGGAACCAGCTACCATTCTGCACACTCCCCACAAGCCATTTTGTCTTCCATTCCCTTTCTTCTGACTCTTTTGAACTCTCCTTTACTTCAAATGCTGTTTTTCCCCTTTATTTCCATGATTCTCCTTTTTCTCCTCCACTTCTCATTTCCAACCTTTTCTCTCTTTTCACATACCTGAGTTTAAACTAAAATGGGCATTATTTGCCGGTTTGCTGCTTTCTGTACGTGTGGTTGTGTGTGTGTGTGTGTGTGTGTGTGTGCGTGTGGTTGTGTGTGTGTTGTGTGTGGTGGGTACTGAACTTAGAGCTGCCTTGCATGTGCTAGGCAAATGCTGTACCACTGCGCTATACACTACACTGATCCTTTTGATGGCTTTTTAAATGAAGTATTGTGCTTTTTGTCTTAAGAAGAACTTAAGAAGTACCTATTGTTTTTCTTAAATTTGTTTTAAGTTTAGCTTGTGTGCCCTAAAATTAACTTGTACTTTCTGAGTCTCTTGTGAAGGATTTCAATTTGCATGCCTTCTTTGGAAAATGTGTACCTCCAGTGCCAAAGTTTCATGGGATCTGTACATTCTTTTGGCTTGCTGAGTGTTTCATCACTTTCCATTTTCCAATTTTGAGAGCATGCTGGAGGTGGCAAGATAGAAACATGCATCGTCCTGGTAACCATCTACAAATAAGCTATATGCTACCTAGGCCAAAGTCAAATTTGAGATTCACTTCAGAAACTGAAATGAATAATGTAGGGAATAAAATGATATTTGTTCACCTAGCATAAAACTATTCTATCAAGAAAAATGAAAGTCCAAGTTTACATTACATTATTATTCCAGATTCAACAAAAATCTTACATTCTATTACGAATATTTGGAAAGTTACAAAAGCCTGCAATGGGATTCTATTTAAATCTTTTCCTAAATGTACTTTCTGTCACAGTCACAAATAAAAGCCCCTTTCTAGTATTAGGAATGTGGAATCTTAAAAAGTCTGGTCTCTGGGTTCAATCAATTATCTTTGTTTTAGTAGTAGGTAGTTAACGTTTGAATGAAAACAGCTTTATTTTGTCTACAGTTAAGATCAACAGAAGAGGTCCTGATGTGAGATATCCTTCTGCTCTTGGTTCAAGGGATTAAAATCATTCCAAGAGAATGCCTGAATTTCTACAACAAATATCTATTGTTTTCTTGTGGAATGTTATTGACAGATTCTTCAACATACCTTAGATTCCTATAAAAATTGCTTGCAAGCAAACTACTTCGAAACAATACAGCATTGTCACATCAACATAACAAAAACAGCAAGTTTGGCTAACCTTTAATCCTGGGTGGTAATGTGAGTTATAATTTCATGTGCCATAAAAATGTTTAACGTATGGCTAAATATTTTGTGGCACTCTTCAAAGTTTGCTTTCTCTTCCCATCCCTACCACAGTGTCCTGCTTTATGCTGCTGATGCACAATTACTAAACAATATATTCATCTCTTGTTCTGCTGGGTTTTTAGTGGGGCTAGATTCTTAGAACATGGCAATACTCAAAAACCACCTGGGACCTCATAAAACATGTCTGAGTCAAGACCAGAGACAAATACTTCTTAAGAGCTCCCCAAATTATTCTCACAGGTAATTAGATTTGAGAGACACTAGCATGGATGCATCTGAAAAGAATATCAACATCAGGATTACGGGAGGCAAGTAGCAAAAAGAAAAGTCATAAAAGCAAATATCTGACACTAAAATCACGTTCTTGACTGGCTATCGAGAATAGTAATTGGGCATCCTAAGACACAACTCACCATGAGAACATACAGAACAATCAGCATCTGTTTGTCTGGCCAGTGATGTACAGGATCTTTAAGGGTGTAGTGCCTTGCTGCCTTGGACTGTTCCAAATTTCTTAAGCACAGAAAACAGAAAGCACTGCACACAGAAAAGGAACAAAGCGGGGTACTTTCCAGAGATGGCTCCTGAGAGCAGTTTGACATTACCTTGATGCTGTTTTGAGGAGATATGAGTAAAAAATCTGCCTGAAACTGATCAAGGAAGCCCTAGACATACTGCACCACCACTGGTGGCACGAAGCCTGTGCCACGTGGGAAAGACACAAAAAACAGCTGAGTCTTTCAAGGGACAACACCTTCTACCCTATCTAGTGGCTGTGAAAACCACAGGCTTCTTCTCCGTGAGAAGTCTCTGGCTAGGGAACGGGGAGAAAAAAGTCTCAAGCATGTTTTACTCACAGTTTGGTTAGGGAGTGTGGTCTAACTAGCAGAGAGAGCAGTAGTTTCCAGATGTGGGAATGGTGTGGGGATTTTGAGAACCTGCTACACACTCCCCTCATCTACATTTTCTTTAAATCTGGCCTAGCCTAAAGCTATTTCAATGGTCTATCAGATTTGATAACTAAAATGAAAATAGAAGGAAAACAAGAAAGAGAATCAAGCTCCTTTGCAGAAACCTAAAACTTGCTCTTGCTCTTTTGAGATCATTCACAGGAGACTCAGAATATAGTTCCTCAGTCCTGTTTCCAGTGCAGAATGTGAAGAGGTCTTCCTGTGCCTGTTTCCTTAGCTTTTTACTACTGTTTTAGAAGACACTGGCAGGGGTCCAAGAGAAAAAGTTAAGTTTTTCACTTTGGTTTCTTTGGGTCTCCAACGATTAATAAAAACTTTAGACCTTTTCAAAGTATATAGATTTTTCTCAAGTTTTTTAGTTGTTAGTTGATTGCTTTTTTTTATTTTTGGTACAAAGCTTTGAGCTTTTTTGCTTTATGTTTGAGAAATCTTTTATGTAATCTGTACTTCTATTTTCCTTGTATTAGTCAGGGAGCTTTGAATTATTGTAAAGTCAATTTCAATATTTTTATACTCACTGTTGCAATGTTTCAAAGCCTTGTTCTTTATAAAGCAGTTCTTGCTTCATCTGTGAGAGTTCTCTCTTCAGCTTTTTAACCTTTAATGAGAAATCAACATAAATATTGTTTGCAAGCAATTAGCAACATAGTATATTATTTTAAAGGCATAAAAAATTAGCCACATACCATATATTTTAAAGGATAACATAAATTATTAAATACATAAAGCCATTATTTTAAATCACTTTCACCTTACCAGTTTTTTTTACATAAATTCTATGGAAGGTCTATTCATTATGTTTAAATTATTGGTGATGTGTACATATTTACCATTATTTACTGTTATGATCGTAACAGCAACATTTTCACAAGTGAGACATCACCATAGTCTTGATTTGTGGCCAAGAGCCACCCACGGGCAAGCCCTGTGTTGTCTTGCTCTAAAAGCCTCTCCCCTCACTCACTGTGCTCTGGACCACTGGCCATCCCTAGGTTTCTCAAACACCCTGGCTGACATCTGCCTCACTGTTTCTTGTTCCTGCTCACGCTGTTGCTCTGGCCTGGAGGTCTGCCCCAGGCCTTCAGTGGTTGGCTCCGTCTGCATCACTTCAGAGTTAGCCCCAACGTTACCTTTTCGTTAGGATTCTCTAACCATCCTACCCATGCCATGGCTCTGTTTTATTACTGGGAATATTTTCAACAGCAGAAAATGTCTGTGTACCTTTTCATTGCCTGTCCCCTTATGGGAAACTCAGCTGCATCACACTAGCTGTATCCCAGTGTTTTGAACAGTACAGGCAAACAGTAGGTGATCAATAAATATTTGTTGTCAAACTGGCAAGAAATATTTTTTTCTTGTCAAATATATTCTTTGGTAATAACTACTAAATTTGACTGTTCAGAAAAATGGCAAGTCTGGTTTAGTCACACATGGATCAGAAATTTATTTCCATACATTATAGTTTTAAGTTTAAAAGCATACTAAAATACCAGACAGATGAATGCATTTAAACATTTATTCTCTCTATTTTTTAATCATTCCAGAAATATTTATCTACTCTCCACTATGTGTAAGGTCCTGGCCTGAAGTATGAGAGAGCTCTCAGTGTTTGGATATAAACTAGATACAAGGACTGGCATCTAGCTGTCCTCTGTGAATGTCTGCCTATCTGCAACATTGACTTCCAGAGTGCACAGACAGTGATACCTTAGTTCACAAACTTAATTCTTTCCATGATCCTACTTGCAGACCAAACTGGATGAGAAGTGAATCAAATTCAATGGTTAAGTTCAATGCTGATCTTATGGGAAAATTTGATTTGGTTCTCATCCAATTCGTTTTGTGACCAGAATTGTGGAAAGAAGTTCATGAACCGAGGTACCACTGTATATCAGTCCTCTGTAGTGAACAGCAGTCTGGCCTAGAAACTGCTATGTTGAAAAGCAGGAGGAAGCAGAGTACCTAATGTCTCATGAGCTGGACTCTAGGTTTGAAGTCTAACTGATGAGTCCCAAAATAGTGGAGCAGTGAGTGCTAGCAACTCAGCTTCTCCAAAATGAAGTGTTTAGAGCCTGGAAAACAATAGCCTGGAGAGGAATCCCCCTTCCTGGGACGTTACCCAGGAACCATGAGAGAACTGACAGAGGAGAAGAAAACAGAGTTAAGTAATAAAGAAGAAGCAGATCACACCACGAAGGAAAGGCCATGTATCACTGCTAACAGTGGCTGGCCAGCCACCAGCTGGGAAGCAAAGTGAAACTAACAACTTTTTTTTTTGCTCATAGAGAACCAGAGAACTGCATTAGGACCAAAAGAATCATCGGCAGTTGGAACCACCAAGGAAAATGCACGACACTGCTTCCAGAGCAACCTTTCATAGTAAGAGTTGATGTGTAACCTCGGCATGGCACCTTCAGCCACAATTGTGAAGCAAGAGCTGGCAGGGATGCCCTGTATGGAAGGGTGAGGGTTTGAACCTGGGTCCAAGAGCAGTCCCTTTCATACTGCCAAGTTCTCAGAGTGGATGAGAGAAAGAGTCAGGGCAGACAGCCGGCAGGAGGAGAGCAGACTAGGGTTAGTGCTGCTGAGGGGCAGGACCCAGCTCCTGCGGACAGAGGCCAGGTTCAGCCTGAGTTACACAAGACTGCAAGTTCATGTCCGTCCTCACTGTGAGCAGATCTCTAAACCCAGCACCATTCTAGGGGCAGACCACCACCTCAGACTTCTAGTGTGAATAGACACATCCTGGCTTGAGCTGTGATTCTTAATCTTAGGCTAAAGAAGAGTCATGCATCAAAAACAACAGAAAACTTTCCTTTGTTATTCTCTGATTATCTTATTGTTTAATTTTTAAATTTTTTGTTTTTTTTTAATTTTTTGCTGTTTTCCTTCTTCTGTACATTTCTCCCACACTTCTATTCCATTATTTTACCTTTTCTCTTTTATGTGTTTATGTGTGTTCTTCTCTTCTCTTGCATTTTTTTCTTTAATATAGTTTATAAATGATAAGGGAATTGTCCCTTTTCCCCTCCCTCCTACATTTAGCCACATCGCTTCATCTGATTTCTTTCTCTTATGTCTTATTCATTTTCAATTTTTCTTTCTTCTCCCCCTTTTCATTCGTATCCCTTTAACTTCTCTAATTTTATATCAGACATAAATTCTTTTCCTATCCCCCTTTCTCACTACCAATTTTGTCTCGTTTCCCCTTTTATCCCCATCTAGATATATAACCTACCCTTAGCATCATTAAGATCCTTTGCCCCCTCCTATTTCCTCTTTCCCATAGCACGTAGCAGAAGACTTAAATTTTCTTTTTTTTCTCTTCTCTTCTCCTATTTGGAATTACCTGGTTTCCACACCCACACCCCCGGCTTTATATAACTGATTCTATAAAACTTTTTATTTTTGAATGCTGTTTCTCACAAATAAAGGAAACATAGCCATCACAGTTAGTGCACATTAATTGTGGGTCAACACTTGCACAGTTAAGATGTTTACACTATAACCATGGATTTCTTGTCTACGCTAAAGGGAGACCTAATACATGGTCTCCTGGTATGCTGTTTCTCAATTAGCCCTGACAGATACCACTGTGATGGATTAACCTGTTACTACTGTAGCTGATTTTAATTGCATAGGAGTAATACTGACTCTGTGGACAATTTCATGCTAGTGAATCTGTCTATTGAATCCACCATCACACTCAGGGAGAGGGACAGCAAGAGTACCTAACCCAAGAACTTAGCCTGGACAAGACTGCAAGAAAGTCTGCAACCTGATAGAAAGAAGTCCTGAGTCTGAGTTAGCTTCAGTATTATAGTAGAAGTTACTGGGTGTGAGCACTCAGACTTTCTGGCAAAGAAGCTATTTGGGATTCATATAGGCAATGTCTCATTGGAACATTTAATCTGTTTTCCCACTGGACATCATATAGGTTTAACTTCTTGTATAGTTCTTGATTTCTTTAGTAATGCAGGGTTATGTTATTCTTTTATGGTTTCCTGTGTTTATTAGATTGTCACATTTGTGTATTTGCTCTTTCATTGGCTCTTGTTTAATAGGTGTCTAAATTCTCTCCCTTGTTTCATCTCCCTACCTAGTTTCTTCAACTCAAACCCCCAAGACAGTATGAGTAACATATTTTTTTTTTCCAAACAAGTAAAGTCCTCCTCCCAAGTTTTTACATTCCCCATTCTTATCTCCCCAACAGTCACTCCCATCTTCTCTAGTATTAGCCATCCTAAACTTTGGCTCTTCCGTATCTTACTCAACTTATTATCTTCCTTATCAGCAAGTTCTGACAACCACATAGCTTTTCTCAATCACATACAAAGTAAACCTCCTTTTTCCCATATCTTGCCCTTGCCTACATAAAATATCTCCTGAAAACTCTCAAGAGTAACCCTTCAACTCAACTAAAAATACCCCAACAGAACCCACAATCTTTCCTTTTCATCTGCCACCATTCTCCCCTGTAAGCCTCCCGTTTAGTGTCTAACACTTCTCATTCAACTACCTCTCGCTCTTCCCCCATCCCACTTACCTCACTGCAGAACAACTACAAATAACCTGTCACAGTGTGCCTAGAGAATAGACAAAGGGGGCAAGTGAAACTGCAAGGTCTATCATATAAAAGCGTTGTACGATTGAATCTATGGATGCTGTTATAAGCAGAAGTAATTCTGTCAGCAAAACAGGGGCAGAGTCTAAATAACTTAAAGTAAACAACAGAAAGAATAAATATTAGCATTGGACACACAAAGCTGAAAATTATTCACAGGGGAGCAACATTCTACTAAAAAATGTCCATATAAGCCACAAACTCTAGTCCTCAACCTGCAGTAACCACCCCCCAAAAAAGGAAGGAAAAAAGAGGATGGTGTATACGTAAAAAAGACACACACACACACACACACACACACACACACACACACACACACAAATACACCATAGGAGAATGGGGAAGGAAGGAAATAGAAGATCTCCAAATCGACTCCCAACTCTTACAAGGTAGAGGAAGGGGTCACAAAGGGAGAAGAAAACAACTACCAGGTAGCAGAAATCTATGAAAAGATCATAGAAGGTATGAAGAAAATAGATGAGTTCCAACCAAAAGTTCACAGCAATTTCACTCAGTATGACCATGGCAAATTTCAGGGAAATAGGTAAAACTGGATGAACTAACCAAAACCGTTTGAAATCTGAATGAGAGAGTCAACAGCGATAAAGCATGCTTGAAAAGATGTCAGACAGAAATACCTGAAGTAGGGCTGGGATTTAGCTCAGTGGTGTCGCTGTCTGCCTTGCAAGTGCAAGGTTCTGAGTTCGATCCCCCATATGGCAAAAAAACAAAACAAACCTGGAGCTCCAGTGGCGCAGTTAGTGTTCGGTACTTGTACACAAATACCTAAAGTACAAAAACTGTTTAGAATTCATACAGTGCAGAAATGATCAAAGTGAAGACAGAAAGCTGGGTGTGGTGGCGCATGCCTGTAATCCCAGCACTCAGGAGGCTGAGGCAGGAGGATCACTGTGAGTTCGAGACCAGCCTGGGCTACATGGTGAATTCAGGTCAGTCTCAACTACATAGTGAGACCCTGTCTCAAAAACAAAACAAAATAAAACAAAAAAACAAAGTGAAGACAAGAGTGTCTAATATTGAGGACAAAATAGTGAATTATGACAAAGAGCTCAAAGAAGCCCAAAACAGAATAAGAGACGTCTATCCAGCAGCTACTACATGACAACAATGAGGCCAATCTAAGGTGAATAAGAGTTAGAGAAAAACTAGAAAATAGCACACACAGATTCACTAACATGCTTACAGAAACAATAGAAGAAAATTTCCCAAATATAAGAAAAAAGTTTAAAATACAAGAAGTGACGCTTTTAGAACACCAAACAAATATGATGAAAACCCACAGAATTTTAAATACAACCAGAGGAAAACAAAAACAAAACAGTCACATATAAAGGTAAGCCAATTAGCAGCAGAACTTTCAACACAAAACCTAAAGGTCAGAAGAGCTTGGAGTGAAATAGTTTAAGCCCTGTGAGCAAATAACTGCCAACTCAGATTAACTTGTCCAGCAAAGCTGTCCTTCAAAACAGATGGAGAAATAAGTTATTTTTATGAAAAACGAGATACATGAATGCTAAACCAGCTCTAGAGAAAAAATTAAGAATATTCTCAACAGAAATAACTAATCAGACACAGCTAAAAATACAGAGGAAACTAGTAAGGACAACGGATAAACAGCAACAACAACATAAAGAGAAGAAAAAGGATACAACAACCGATAAAGGAGGCAATGACAGTAAATAACCAATACACCTCAGGAATACCTCTCAATGTTACAGGTCTCAACTCTCCAATTAACAGACTGGCAAACTGTTGCATTCAACAAACTCATCTAATCCAAACAGATATTCATACTCTGAAAATTAAAGTATGAAAAATAATATGTCATGCACCAGGACCCTGAAAACAAGCAGGGCTATCAATTCTAGTATTGAACATGATGAACTTCAAACTAAAAACTGATTACAAGAGACAAAGAAGGTCACTACATATAGTTAAAGGAACAGTACAACCAGAAGAGGTAACACTAATAAATAAACATGCACCAAATACTGGAGCAACTAGCTTCATAAAACTAAAATTCCTAAAATTAAAAGATTGAATAAACACAAGCATAGTATGGATTTTAATACCTCACTTTTGCAAAAAAATAAACTAAACAAAAAACCAAACGAGAAATTTCAGAACTGAACCACACATATTCACTTAACTGATGTATGTAGAGTATTCCACCCCTCTAGAACAAATTATGCATTCTTTTCAATGGTGCATGCTACTTTTTCCAAAATAGAGCACGTACTAGTCTAAAAAGCTTGCTTAAGTAATTATAAAAAACAGAAATTACCTCATGCATACTATTAGACGTCTGTGCAATAAAAATAGAAATAAAAAACAGAAGAAAATTCAGAAAATGCAAAAGATCCTGGAAAATTAAAAATATGCTCCCAAACAACCACAGAAGGTCACAGAAGAAATCCAAAAATTTCTAGAAAGTAATGAAAATGACAGTACAACTTGCCAAAATCTCTGGGACAGTATGAAAAGAGTTCTAAGAGGAAAATTCATTACAATCAATGCTCATATGAGGAAATCAGAGCAAGCTCAGAGACAACCTTATGAGAAATCTTAAGATACTTGAGAAACAATAACAAACCAGCCCCAAACTGAAATTAAGGAAGAAAATTATAAAGATGGGAGGAGGGGTGAAGGGAGCGCAGGGATAAGGGGAAAAAATGAGAACCAAGACCCATCATGTAGAGGTACAAGATCCTAACAATGAATGTAACTGTACTGTATCCCTAAAATGTACCAATAAACTCAATTAAAAAAAAAAAAGATGAGGTAGCCTGGGCCCTGATCCACCGTGGGAAGGAGAGACACGCCTGCTCCTGACCCAGCCACCATAGCTCAAGCACCGGGAAGGTAGCAACGCGGCTGCCCCGAACCCCCAAAATCCACCCCCCACGCACTCTTAGGCCTCCTGACTGTGCCCGTCTTTGGTCCCACTCTGCAGAGGCAGAGGGGGTCATCAAGGGTATTTTTCTGAGTTCCCAACTTTGAACATCTTTAAAGCAAGGGCGTGGGAAACCTGTAGTAGAATGGTGTGGAGTTCAACCGTTCAGAATGTTGGGGAACTCATTCTGGGCCTTGCAGCCCGAGGTCAGTCAGCATCCTGGGGTTCAGCCATCAGCTAACTAAGACCAGGGGACTTGCATCCTTGCTCTGTCTGAGTCATTAAATGGTGAATACAATATATTGAAATTTTGTTCACTGCAGACATGTTCTGGACTGCTTCTTGATTTCAATTTAATTCAAATGATTTAAGGGTGATAGACTAGTGACTACCACAGGTGGTCAGTGTCCAAGTTGTACTTGATCTTAATGTGTTGCTGATTGTATCAGTTGGGATAAAGCGCTGCGGATGATTGGATGAGCTGTTTCTCTGATGTTATGAAGATGAGAATGTCTGTGGGTCATTAGAGACACAGAAGCTAGGGCGCAAATATATCAGGAAGATTTGGGTGATGACCCAGAGATTAAACCAAGGACAGTTCGACAACAAAAATAAAATAAAATGAGAAAACACTTAAGCAAGACACAAGGACAGACTTCCAGTTCACCAATGGCAAACAGTAGGACAAATGAGGATGAAAAGGTCGATAGTGAACCACCAGGACACCCTGAACTCAAGGCACAGGAAGTAACAAAACAGATCAATCAGGCTCTAGAAAAATTCAAAACAGAAATAATTTCCCAGATAACCATAGAGATAGTGAGCAAAATGGAAGTCGTGATTCGAGACTCTAGAGCAGAAACTGACAAAAAAATAGATGAGCTCAGGACCATGATAGAAGCCATGAAGGCCCAGCATAAGAAAGAAATGGAAAAAATAAA
>NW_022900930.1:23201317-23214492 GCF_012274545.1 Fukomys damarensis
ACAAATTGAATTTTGGGAAACTTTAACGGTGCTGCCAATTTTGGAAAAAGTCATCCCAATTTACTGTGTTGAGTTGGCATTGTACAGAAATGGACAGCCATATTGGTCTAGAAATGTTAATTTTTTTACTTTTTATTTTTTTCCATGTATACAGGGGTAACACATTGTACTAAATATGTAAGGTCATATCTACGTGGGTTTGATTACAGAAAGTAATAAAGTATTCTCTAAATAATGAAAAAAAGAATAAGATAAGACTATAAGAGCAAGAAGCAATTTAAATATGTTCAGGGACCATTTTCATTTCCAGAATTAAGGATTATTTTAATCTTACATCATTGCCTTTTCTCTTTTACTTTCCTTTTTAGTTTTATTTTAGGATTCCCCATTTTTAATGTTCATACAAAGATTTCTTTAACTGAAATACCTAAGTTTCTTTGGTGTGAAAAACTATAATAGTACACAGGATCCTAATGAGATAATTAATAATGTGAAATAGGAAGTAAAGGGCTAAAGGTGTAGATAAAGTGGGAAGGGTGAGGGAAAGGTAATAAGGGAGAGGAAAAAAAAAAGAAACTGAAAAAAATGGAAACAAAGTGTTTGTAAATGGGGAGCGGAGGAGGGGAAGGGAGAGCAGGGACAAGGGGAAAAATGAGAATCAAGACCTATTACGTAAAGGTACAGAATCCCAATAATGAATGTAACTGTATTGTATACCTAGATTGTACCAGAAACTCAAAAAAAAAAAAAAAAAAAACCTAAAAAAAAAAAAAGATGAGAGTGGAAATCAATGAAATTGAAACTATAAAAAAAGTAAAAACAATGAATTGAATTGGTTCTTTGAAAGAATAAAATAGATAAGCCCCTAGCTAGACTTACCAAGAGAAAGAGAGAAAAGATTCATATCAATGCAATTAGAAGTAAAAAAGATGCTGTTGAAATCCAGAAGACAGTAACCACTTCAAAAAATTATATTCCAACAAATTAGTGAATTTTGAAGAAATGGACAGATTCCTAGACACATACAAACTAATAACACTAACCCAAGAGGATATAATTTTTTTTTTTTTTTTTGGTACTGGGGATATTGAACTCCGGTCCTTGCGCTTGCAAGGCAGGCCACCGAACTGCTGAGCTAAATCCCCGGCCCTCATTGCTTGTTAATGGTTTGTTAAGAATATTTATGTTTGCTGGGGAGTTAGCTCAGCGGTTTGGTGGCCTGCCTTGCAAGCACAAGGACCCGAGTTCAATCCCCGGTACTAAAAAAAAAAAAACAATAACAAGCAATGAAATTGGCACAGTAATAAAGAAACTACCAATTAAAAAAGTCCAAGACCTGATGAATTCACCGCTGAATTCTATAAAACCTTTAAGGATGTTATATCACCAATACTCTTCAACCTATTCAAAGAAATTGAAAGGGACAGACTGCTCCTAAACTTATTCATAAAAGCCAGTATTACCCTGACTCCCAAATCAGATAAAGACCCAACTAAAAAAGAAAACTATAGACCAATCTCCTTAATGAATTTAGATGTAAAAATCCTCAACATGATATTAGCAAATATCAGTACATTACCAAAAAGATTATACATCATAATCAAGTAGGTTTCATCCCAGAGATATGTTCAACATATGTAAATCAATAAATGTAATACATCACATAACAGAAGCAAGGTTAAAAACTATATGATCATATCAATAGATGCAGAAGAGACTTTTGGCAAAATTCAATACCCTTTCATGATAAAAAACCCTGAAGAAAACAGATATAGAAGGACCATATCTGAATATGATAAACACTATACATGACAAACCAATAGCCAGCATCATGGGGAAAAACTAAAACTAAAAGCATTTTCCCTAAAATTAGGAACAAGACAAACAGTGTCCACCATCACCTTTTCTATTCAACAGAGTATTTAAAACATTAGCCAGGGAAATTAGGTAAAAGAAAGAAATAAAAGGGATACTGTAGGAAAGGAAGAACTCCAATTATCATTCATTATATATGACATGATATTGTACATAGAAAACCCAATGAACTCTACATAAAAACTGATAGAATAATAGACTTCAGCAATTTAGCAGGCTACAGATTGAACACACAGAAATCATAAGCATTTGTGTACACAATCAATGAACAGGATGAGAAGGAGATTATGAAAATAATACCTCTCATAGTATCTTCAAGAAAAATGAAATACCTAGGAATTAACCTAGCCAAAGAAGTTAAAGATTACTACAAAGAACAACAGTAGTCTGAAAAAAAGATTGAAGAAAGAATTAGAAAATGGAAAGATGTCTCCTGTTCTTGGATAGGCAGAATTAATGTTGTCAAAATGGATACATTCCCAAAACTGCTACACAGATTCAATGCAGACCCAATCAAAACGTCAACAGAATAATTTACAGATCTAGGAAAAACAATCCTAAAATTCATTTGGAACCAGAAGAGACCCAGAAGAGCAAAAGCAATTTGGGGCAACAACAAAACAGGAGTCATAGCAATATCTGACTTTAAGCTATACTACAAAGCAACAGTGAAAAAAATGGCATGGTCGTAGGGGGAAAAAAAAACAAAACAGATACATGGATTAATGGACTAGAACTGAGGACACACAATCTTCCCCAGACATAATCAATTATTTGATCTTGAACAAAGGGGTCAAAAGCATATGTTGGAGGAAAGATAGTCTATTCAACAAGTGGTGCTGAGGAAAACTGGTTATCTGTGTGCAGAAGACTGAAACTGGATCCTTATCTCTCAACATAAATTAAAATAAAAATGGATCAGTGATCTAAACATTAAAACAGAAACATTAAATCTACTGGAAAATAAGGTAGATAAAACACCTGCAGAGACATAGGTATAGGAAAGAATTCTCTAAGTAGAACTTCAATTTCACAGGAAATAACAGCAGGAATCAAATGGGATTATAACAGACTAAAAGGTTTCTGTACAGCAAAATAGTCAATCAGTAAAGAGACAACCTACAAAATGGGAAAAAATTTCCGGCTACTCCTCAAACACAGGATTAATATCTAGAATATACAAAGAACTCAAAAACAATTAAACCACCCAAAATTAAAGATCCAATCAAGAGTCAAAGAATGGGCAAGAGAAATGAAGAGACATGTCAGAGAGGAAAAAATAAAAATAGTCAGTAAATACATGAAAAAATGCTCAACAACTCTGGCCACTAGAAAAGTGCAAACTAAAACACCACTAAAATTTCATCTCATTCCAGAAGAATGGCAATAATTAAAAAATCAAATAATAAAGACTGGCAAGGCTGTAGTGAACAAAGGAACCCTGCTTCATTGTTGGTGGAAATGTAAACTAGTACAACCACTATGGAAATCAGTATGGAGATTTCTCAAAGAACTGAAATTAGAAATTCCAGGTGACCCAGTAATCCCCCTGTAAGGTATCTTCCCCAAAGAGTTTAAGATATTGTACTACAGTGATACATGCATACCAATATTTATAACAGCACAATTCATAATAGCTAAGTCATGGAAACAACCTATATACCCATCAACCGATGACTGGATAATGAAAATGTGGTATCTATATATAATGGAATACTACTCTGCTATAAAGAATAACAGACTTGAGACATCTGTAAGAAAATGAATGCACCTGGAAAATATAACGTTGAGTGAAATAAAACAGACACACAAGTTTAAATAACATATGCTATCTCTCATTTGAAGGGCAAAGTACAAAGAGAATAATAAAGTATAGATAGAAGGGGGCAAAGAGATGGATCTCTTAAAACAGGGAAGTGTCTAAGGGAAAAAAACACAAGGGGTGAAGAGGGGGGGATTAGTGAAATAAAGATATGCCATGTACAGGAGCCTAATAACTTTAATTAATGTAAACATTATATGATACAACATGAACTAAGATTAATTAATAAAAACAAGAATGAAAAATGGGATAGGGGAATTGGAGATGGAAGAAGGGAGGGGGAGAGAAGGGGATTAAAAAAAGAAACAAGCTGTGCTATGTACATGTAACCATTTCCCAAGATGACTGTAAAGGGCATGAACTACAAACAAAATTAGAAATTAAAAGTTAAAAAAAAACCAGACATGATACCTGCCCTCATGGATCTCACAGAACCATGAAAGAGCCAGATATTGAGCAAATAACCAGCAAAATAAACCTTATCAATTACCACAGGTAGTATGAAGGAAAAGTTCATACAGGGTAAGATATATGGGGGTGAGGGTAAAAGCACAACATACCCTACACATCAGTCTGACAGATTGAATAGAGCTTGCCTGTGGAATGGTGGTTAAGTTCCTTCAACAGGAAAAGCTTGTGAAAAAATCCTAAAAGTGTATCAGGCTCAGGGGCAAATCTCTGGAAATTAAAGAATGTTACTGTTGCTGGATTAAAGAGGGGAGGGGTGGCACAAGATGGGACTGCATTAGGTAGTCTTATAGCCCTGTTGATGTTTTCTAAGTCTCATCCTAAAAACACTGAAAGTCAAGGAGGAACTTAAGCATGATCACTGAGGACTCTGCAGTAACTTGCCTTGTTGGATGTCAAAGTGGCTGGGATGCCTTCACTGTGGGTTGATCTTTGGGCAAGTGATGTAGACTAAGATCCAAAGAAGGCAGAAATCAACAGAAGTCAGTAATGGACTTTGTGATGGGTGAGGGGAAAAAAGGTGTCAAATTTCACTTTCAAGCTTTTCACCTGGCAGTTGGGCAGGTTAACACATTCTTGCCAGCTTTAACTACCAGTGGTATATGCCTGACTGCTTGTACCACTGGTGGTACAAATGGATCTAATCATTTTTATCGGTCTTTTTACTAATAAAATTAATGTAAAGCTTCCCAATGGGACAGTCATGAATGTACTACCAGTGGTTCAAACCACCTGGTAGCTAGACATACAAATTAATGCCCCATCTTGAACATATTTAGTGTTTTAATGAAGCGTGGGACCAAATCTGGGAAGATTTCAAAGACAAGTGGTATTTGTTCAGACGAAGCGTCTGGACTGGAGATAACAAAACTGAGACTCACTAACATTGAGATATTTTAGAAGCAAGAGAATAAATGTGCTCCCCTAAGACAGTGTACTCTGAAAAGGAAGAGAGGTTAGGGCCAGGGATTTAGCTCAGTGGTGCCACTGCCTGCCTTGCAAGTGCAAGGTCCCGAATTCAATCCCTAATACAAAAAAGAAGAGAGTTCAAAAAAAGCCTTGAAAACCTTAATTATTCAGAAGTTTGTTACAAAAAGAGAAAACTGAAGTAGTGGCAGAAAATGTAAAAGGATAAAAGACAGCATCATAGCATATAAGAGAAAAAAAGTGAAGATGGAGACCAGGCACCATGAGGGAGAAAATGACAAAGACAAGAGCCATACAGTACTCATATTTGTATACCTTAAGACATAATTCACACAAAGTAGATATTCGATAATTTATCCATTGGGTTTGTCTGAATGTTTAACAGTTTCTGCCCTAAGTTACTTACATGTTTTTAGAGAAAGAAACACAAATAATTTTACTTCAAGGCTCAATTTATAACTGTTTATAAATAAACAGCATTACTAGAGTCCAAAGAAGGAAAGGATTGTGCCATGCCTTGGTATGAAGGCTGATCTCCAAGAAGATATCTGAACTGGATTCTGAAGGTGCTCTAATATCCTACTGAAGAGCATTTACTGAGCTCATTTACATTGTATCATAAAGATATTTCAGTTTTAACACTATACTATTACTTAGCCAAAAGAGCCATCAGTAATCAATACCTCATTCCACATGTACTTTCCATTTCTGATAACGTACTTCTGAGAGTTTCCATTTCTGTCAACATACTTCTGAGTATTCTCAAGTGCTTTTCGTCAAAAAGACAATTATACTTTTTATCTTTTAAAAAAAGAAGTTAATCCACAAATCAATAGCAACTCATAGCTGGGCTGAAATTTGCCTTTACTTTTGAAAACAGTTGATAAAAACAATCATGATATTGAAATGATTTAGGACAATGACTAAAAAATTAGTATATCTCACTTATACAAGCCAGCATTCTATTTAAAATCACTTGGATTGTCATGACAGACTGACTTAAATTTTTTAATTATTTAAAATATTCTGTATCTCAAAGAGATATTAGCAGTCCTGTGTTCACCACAGCACAATCACTGCACCTACAATGTGAAAATAATCTGAATGTCTATCTTCAGAGGAATAAAGAAAGTCTATTCACAATGAAATATTATTCAGTCTTAGAAAAAGAAGGAAATCCTGTAATCTGTGACGATGTGGATGGGACTTGAGGACATTGTCAATTCAAAAAAGCCCATCACAGAAGGACAAATACTGCATGGCTCCATTTACATAAAGAAAACAGTCATAGAAGGAGAAAGCAGGATGGTGATTTCCAGGGGATATGGGGATGGGGAAATGGGAACTGCTGCTCAATGGGTAATATAATTTGACTTTTGCAAGGGGATGAATCAGAGAGATATGCCATGCAACAATGTGCCTCTAGTTAATACTGCACTGTACATTTAAAATCTGATAAGAAGGTAGATTTCATGTTAAGCATTTTACCACAGCAACATAAAAAGTGAAAGCTTTTTAAAAAATCTAAAATTAACTTTTTTTTTTCTTTTGCAGTACTAAGGATTGAACCCAGGGCCTTCACACTAAGCTACATTCCCAGCCCCTCCTCCCCTTTTTGAGACAGGATAATGCTAAATTGCACAGGCTGGGCTGGAACTCAGGACATTCTTGGCTCAGCCTCCCAGACAGCTGGGATCATAGGCATGTACCATCATGCCTGACATAAAATTAACTTCTGACAAATTTTAACTCTCCTCAGTTTAGGTGACATGGATTGTATTCTATATTTGGTAACAATGATAGAGCAAGCTAACCCATCCTTTATTTTCTTTCACAGTATTTTGTTTATATAGAGTTGACTCCAGGGCCAGGGATTTAGCTCAGCAGTTTGGTGGCCTGCCTTGCAAGTGCAAGGACCCGAGTTCAATCCCAGGTACCAAAAAAAAAAAAAAAAAAAAAAAAAAAAAAAAAAAAAAAGCCAAAAACAACACCAAAAGCAAAAAAAAAAAAAAAAAAAAAAAAAAAAAAGTTGACTGCAAGATACCATTTTTATTTTGGGGGGTCTTCTTAGTGGATTACCTAACTGATTCTTAGCTCACAAGTATTGATCTTGCATTTTATTTTTGTTAAGTATAAAAAACTCACTCTCAATATAATGACAAATAAAAAGATACTATTTCAAACTAGACATTATTTCTAACTGTTTTTGGTTTTGAGACTATGGTTCTAAGTAGTGGTTTAACAATTTTTTTTCTCTGGAACCATGTGACTACTGAAGGAACATTGTTTCCACTCTGTCAACCTCCAACCCACTCTCAAATGTAGTATGCAGAATGTAAAAGGAAATGTCCTTAGGTCACAGCTACAAGATTTGGCTAATGCTGACTTGCAAACTTAGCACAATGTAGACTCTCTTGGATGCAATAATGAGAACTAAAATCCATAAACAGTATTTTTTTATTCTAGGCATTGTGCTAAGTACCTATTTTCAAGAATCCACTTAACAACTAGAGAGTTTTAATTTATATTTTAAAGATGGAATCTAAAACCTAAAAGAGAAAAAAATGGGCACCCTGCTGAAGATTACACTGCTGTTAAGCAGCAGAGAACAGTCTAGAACCCAGATGATTTTTTTTCAATACTAAGACTTGAACTCAGGCCCTTCACATTGTGCGAATTCCTCAGCCCCTAATCTCTCCCCACATTTTTTCTTTTTTAAGATAGGCTTTCATTAAGGCATGAAGTCGCCCAGGATGGTCCCAAACTTGTGATCCTCCTGTCTCAGCCTCTCAAGTATGGGGATTACACCTCTGCATCACCAGACCCAGCAGGAGAATTTTTTCCAACTACTATTATAAATATTTTACTCATGGCATAGTAATACGTGTAATATCAAAGACAAACAGAATGGTTGCAAAATGTCCTAAGTAAAATCTGTGACCTGCTGGGGATTTAGCTCAGTAGTGCCACTGTCTGCCTTGCAAACCCAAGGTTCCAAATTCAATCCCCGGTACAAAAAACAAAATCTGTGACCCTTTATTCTACTTTTGAAGCTTTGTTATTCCTATATCCCAGCAGAAGTGTGGACATGAGCAGCTCCAAATGCCCTACAGCCTCTGCTTTCTCTTATGTTCTGAACTTTCAGGAGCTGTAGCCAACAACCTAATTTTATAGATCTTTTTCTATGGAATCAAGACTCACAGCCTCGAGAACTAAATTGGAGGCAAGTGACCCATGACTTTTGCACATTTCCTGCTTTCTATTACTGATTTATGCTAAAGCAACTGACATTTTTAAATTGATTTCAAAGTAATTTCTGAAAAGTAGAAAGAAGCTATGATTAAATGTGGTCAGTATGACTGAAAATCATAGCACTTCTTACCACCTCATATAATCCTGGTACAATAACTTCTATTTCGAAAGGAGAAAGCAGATGACAATGAATAAAAGTAAATTCAGAAACCTGTAGACCTTAGAAGGATCACAAGAAAGGCAAGTTTCACAAGTTTTGGCCTTAGAGTGAACCTTGCAATATTAAAGCTATAATGAGCAAAATGGCATTTTACTAATGACTGCTTTCCCTGTTCACCATTTACTCCATTGTCTTGCAGGGAGTTCCTTAACACAAGCCGATAAAGGGCAACTGTCAACCTGCTCCTTCTGGAAATCTTTCTCTTGACTAGCACTTCGATCTTACTAAAAATCCTCCCTATTATGCCTTCATCTCTTTAAAGAAAATGAGAAATCAATTCTAGATAGTCAAAGGATTGAAAATAAAATAACTTATTTAAGGAATAAAGCAAAATAGAATCTCAGATGCTGCTAGAACCATTTATGATGATTAATAATTAGATACTATCACAAGAAACAAGATGGTTGAAAAAATATTTTAAAATTTTAACAATAAAAACAAATGCTAACAAAAATTATATGGTACATATATGAACTACACTATCCCAAGAAACAACAGATAAAAATATGGAAGGTCAATACTGGAACTTCACAAATAAATAAAATAAATCACCAATTTACCATATAACCTAGCAATTATACTCCAAGGAAAATATCTAGAGAAACGAAAATGGGTCTTCACAAATGTGTGTGCATGTATGTGCATAGGCCTCATATATGACAGGACAATTTAAGGATCAATAAGAATTGCAAAATGAAAACTTATCTGCATTAGTCACTATCCTGTTGCTGATATATAATACTCAACACTCACAATTTAAAGGAGGAGAGGTTTAATGTGGCTTATGGTTTCAGAGGATTCAGTCCATGGTCAGCTGGCTCCAAGGCAGGAACACCATGGTGAAGGTATGATGAGGCAAAGCTGTTCAACTTATTGCAGCAAGGAAGCAAAGCACAGGGGAACGGTGTCTGGAGAGATACATGCTTCAGAGGCATGCCTCTAGTAACCCACCTCCGGCTGGGACCTACCTCCTAGCAGTACATTCAACTAGGAACATCAGTGGCTTCATCCGTTAGCAGATATAGTGCCCCCATGATCCAATCACCTCTCCAGAACCCTCTTAATCAACTTAGTCAAGTTGACAATTACCTGGCACAACATTAACTATATTTAAGTCTGTGAGCACATATTTTACTGAATTTTATAAGCACAAATGACTACTACTATAATAAAAAAGAAAAAAATGGACCATTATTGTGACTCCTGATAGAGATATATGCTACCTATGACAAATTCACTCCCCTAGGGGATGGGGAGATTTGATCTTATAATCCTCACCTATATCACATTAGCTAATTAAAGAAAATATAGGAGCTTGAAGAGGTATGTTCATGTACACCATGAGAGTGTAAGAGACAAAAATTAGAAAGTGAAGACTTCTATAAAGGACCTTATTATTTTGAACAGTTACAAAGAAAATATGTTAACTATAATAAACATTAAAAATATATCTACAAATTTCAATGTACAGATCATATTTGGGCCCTGCTTCAAATAAACAAATAATGACAACCAAAGCATTAACAAAAATAAATTACAACACAAATGGGAAACATAAAAATTGACAAAGTATTTGGATAGTACCAAAGAATTCTACTTAGCATTTCAAATAGTTATAATGGTATAGTGGTTGTGTTTGAAGAGTTCAGAGCTTACATAAACACACGCTATAACACTTATAGATTAAATTATATTTTACCTCAAAATATTATCAAAATTATTCAGTGGGGTGGACAGTAAATAAAAACAAAAAATTTGAGGCATATGATGAAAATATGAAAGATAATTATATTATTCTCTCTACTTATATAAAAGGTTTCATAGTTACCACAATAAAATATTTTAAAATAATTCTTCCTTGGGCCAGGGATTTAGCTTAGTGGTTCCACCGCCTGCCTCACAAGCACAAGGTCCCAAGTTTGATCCCGGGTACCAACAAATAAATAAATAAATAAATTTTTAAAAATAGATAAATAAAATAATTCTTCCTTGTTTACTCATTTTATTTTTCATTTTTTTCTATTCCTGCTTGCTTACTCATTTGTCCAAGCTTTATAAAAATATTTAAAATTGATCACCTATGAATGATTATTTTCCTATCAATCTTGTCCACTCAGTTTATCATCTCATAGAAGAAATTAAACGCATTTAATTTTGTATAATGCTATGAACATGACAGATATACGGGTATTTAAGACTTAAAATGGAAAGATTGATACAATGGCTTATATAGGTGAGGAGAAACAGAATATCTTTTCAGCAGCACAGTGCAAATGAAGGATTTCTTTTAAAGCCTACATTATTTAGTTTACAGTTCAATACTCTTCAAAGCTAGAAAAGCCGACCAAAATCATTAGATAGAATAAGCAAAATACTATGAAATCCATAAATGTGCCCAACTACGCTCTTGAAGGAAAAAAATACTCAACCATGCTATGAAATTTAATTGTTTGAAGTTATTAGCATAGTATAATAGTTAATATCAGTACTTATATTAAATAGCATAGACCTTTTATTTTCCTTCAGATTTTTATTTTTTAAAATTTCACTGTAAATTCATTAAGATTGTTGTACTGTTTTCTAACCAACACCACCTACAATACAAATTCATTTCCAGATATCACAAGAGAAGAATAAAACTCTAATATCGCAAATTTTGGCGTTTCCAATTAGTGATGCTTTCTCCTTCAACACTGAAATAAGATAAGTCACAGATGACAGAACTCATAACATAAGTTGTTTTTTAAAAATGTAGGTATAAAGACATCATCCATGTGTAGCCAAGAGACAATCCTTATTTGCAGTAGTAATATACTATATATTCCCAGAAAGAATATTTCTTTTCACTTAAAGCACATTGCTATGATTTTTGCTACATTAACTATATTGCTGGCTAAAATGTGACACTTTGACATGCACATGACTAATTATTTTAACTCTCTTCACAGTTATAAACTGAATCTTAAAGTCAACTGATACTCTTTTAAAGAATAACTAATAATAACAAACAGATGAGACTGACTTTTCTGTTTAACACTCCTATGAAAAATAATTCTAAATACTAAATATAATAAATAATACCAAATAATACTAAAAATAATTCAAAATGCCATTTTAACAATATGTGATAAAATATTGAGAACAATATTTAAATGTTATTAATATTGCTATATCATTAGTTATATAATTATATAATATAAAATAGTTATGTTATTAATAATAGTGTCCATTAACTAGCAACATTTGGATTGGAATATATAATCAAAAGAGTCTTTGTTTTCTCCTTGCTTTTTTTTTTGAGACAGGGTCTCATTATGTAGTTGAGACTGACCTGGAACTCACTAGTTAGAGCCCAGGCTGGTCTCAAACTCACAGTGATTCTCCTGCCTCAGCCTCCCAAGTGCTGGGATTACAGGCATGTGCCACCACGTCCAGATTTTATCTTTTACAAAATCAAAAATTGTTATTTGACCATATGCTGTGGTGCTCAAACTTCTCAAATCCATTTGTCTTCCTAAAGATTTTCTTATACATGTTGGAATCCTATTTCAATTTAATAGACAATGGCAAAATTTTAGTAAAATTCACCAGAAATTTTCTCTACCAAATTTTCACCACATCTTACCTACTTGTAAACTTAAGCATAGATTTTTTAAAAAAATGTAAGTTGAATTTGACATCTACCCCTTATCCCAAGAAGGCTATGGTCTAAATATCTAATATAAATAAGTGACCACTTTTAGAATAAAAAGTTTTGTATTACTCTTCCTAAAAAAACAGAATTATCTCAAGCAATTAGAATGACACCAGAGAAGCAATATGATATTTGAACATGTGCGTCTGATTTATTTGATTTAAAAGTATGGCCTCAAGGTGCATCCATTTACCTAGAAATGTTGTGAGCTTATCCTTCTTTATGGCAGAGTAGTAATAAGAACCATGATGTATAATAGATATTGGGAAATTGGAAAAAAATGTTGAAAAGGAAGGGGGGAAGGGAAAGAAAAAAAAGAATAGAAGGAAAAAATGGAAATAAAGCTTCTGTAAATAAAGAAAAGAAGAGGGGTTGAAGGGAGGGGAGGGGGTTAGGGAAAAAAGAATCAAGATATATTATGTACAGGTACAAATTCCCTATGATGAATGTGATCATTATGTATATTTAAAATGTACCAATAAAATTAATCTAAAAAAATAAAATGACAAAGATATGCTATCTCCCTATACTAATCCCCCCAAATAAATGATGTATTACAAACGTAGACTAATAAAAAAGTAAAATATTATGTGAGTTGTCAAAAAGCAAAAAATAATAACTAAAAATTATGAATATCTTAGTGAAAACATTAATTTATTTAATTCACCATTTCAACACACAGAAATAAGATATCAGGAAATACTGTCATCTCATTTGACTGAGGAAGACTGTAAAGGAGAACACTATCTACACCACAATATAAAATAATATGAAACAGATGTTTTGGACAGATGTTCCTAAATACTCAGTTCTCAAAGACTTTTCTTTGGGAAAAGTCAGTGTGGCACCTGCTAATACTGTTGCACCAAAACAATGAAGTATTAAACTAGTGTTTGACTTTCCAGAAAAAAAAAAAA
>NW_022900930.1:23215594-23221556 GCF_012274545.1 Fukomys damarensis
TGCTGGCTAAAATGTGACACTTTGACATGCACATGACTAATTATTTTAACTCTCTTCACAGTTATAAACTGAATCTTAAAGTCAACTGATACTCTTTTAAAGAATAACTAATAATAACAAACAGATGAGACTGACTTTTCTGTTTAACACTCCTATGAAAAATAATTCTAAATACTAAATATAATAAATAATACCAAATAATACTAAAAATAATTCAAAATGCCATTTTAACAATATGTGATAAAATATTGAGAACAATATTTAAATGTTATTAATATTGCTATATCATTAGTTATATAATTATATAATATAAAATAGTTATGTTATTAATAATAGTGTCCATTAACTAGCAACATTTGGATTGGAATATATAATCAAAAGAGTCTTTGTTTTCTCCTTGCTTTTTTTTTTGAGACAGGGTCTCATTATGTAGTTGAGACTGACCTGGAACTCACTAGTTAGAGCCCAGGCTGGTCTCAAACTCACAGTGATTCTCCTGCCTCAGCCTCCCAAGTGCTGGGATTACAGGCATGTGCCACCACGTCCAGATTTTATCTTTTACAAAATCAAAAATTGTTATTTGACCATATGCTGTGGTGCTCAAACTTCTCAAATCCATTTGTCTTCCTAAAGATTTTCTTATACATGTTGGAATCCTATTTCAATTTAATAGACAATGGCAAAATTTTAGTAAAATTCACCAGAAATTTTCTCTACCAAATTTTCACCACATCTTACCTACTTGTAAACTTAAGCATAGATTTTTTAAAAAAATGTAAGTTGAATTTGACATCTACCCCTTATCCCAAGAAGGCTATGGTCTAAATATCTAATATAAATAAGTGACCACTTTTAGAATAAAAAGTTTTGTATTACTCTTCCTAAAAAAACAGAATTATCTCAAGCAATTAGAATGACACCAGAGAAGCAATATGATATTTGAACATGTGCGTCTGATTTATTTGATTTAAAAGTATGGCCTCAAGGTGCATCCATTTACCTAGAAATGTTGTGAGCTTATCCTTCTTTATGGCAGAGTAGTAATAAGAACCATGATGTATAATAGATATTGGGAAATTGGAAAAAAATGTTGAAAAGGAAGGGGGGAAGGGAAAGAAAAAAAAGAATAGAAGGAAAAAATGGAAATAAAGCTTCTGTAAATAAAGAAAAGAAGAGGGGTTGAAGGGAGGGGAGGGGGTTAGGGAAAAAAGAATCAAGATATATTATGTACAGGTACAAATTCCCTATGATGAATGTGATCATTATGTATATTTAAAATGTACCAATAAAATTAATCTAAAAAAATAAAATGACAAAGATATGCTATCTCCCTATACTAATCCCCCCAAATAAATGATGTATTACAAACGTAGACTAATAAAAAAGTAAAATATTATGTGAGTTGTCAAAAAGCAAAAAATAATAACTAAAAATTATGAATATCTTAGTGAAAACATTAATTTATTTAATTCACCATTTCAACACACAGAAATAAGATATCAGGAAATACTGTCATCTCATTTGACTGAGGAAGACTGTAAAGGAGAACACTATCTACACCACAATATAAAATAATATGAAACAGATGTTTTGGACAGATGTTCCTAAATACTCAGTTCTCAAAGACTTTTCTTTGGGAAAAGTCAGTGTGGCACCTGCTAATACTGTTGCACCAAAACAATGAAGTATTAAACTAGTGTTTGACTTTCCAGAAAAAAAAAAAAATGTTACTGTGGCCTAAAATTCAGGCAAGTACAGAGTCACCAAAGCAAAGAAGAGTTAATTCATTCATGAATTACTGTGAAATTAATGACATTAATCTGTGAAAGGAACTTTTATACACAGGGATTGTTTCATACATAAGGCAGGTGAACCAGACGAAAAGGTTATCAAAATCCAAGATTTTCTACCACTTCTGAAAGTGCTACCTGGCCAGAACGTGCACACATAGCAGAGCAACCTGCTTTTAGAGTGTGAACCAGTGGGAACCATCACACAGCAATACAAGCTACAAGGGCCAGATTGCTACAAGAGCAGTTCTATGAGGCATTTTCACTTCCCTGAAGTTTTACTTTATTTTATTTTAGTTTTACATTTTTATCTTATTGAGTTTATTGGTACTTTTAAAGTATACAGTACAGTTACATTCATCATTGGGATCTTGTACCTTTACGTGACAGATCTTGGTTCTCATTTTTCCCCCTTGTCCCTACCCTCCCTTCACCCCCTCCTCCCAGCACTTCTGACATTTTACTATAGTTACATATGAATGTCTGACATCCTATTGAGAAGCACTTTCATGGGAAAGGTAGAACACTCTGGCTCATATATGTGATTTCATAAAATATAGACTTTTAGTATTAAGAGCAAATTAGACCTCATATAGGACAAGCTTTGTCTAAGACAAATGTGTGAGAAGAGTTATGGGGAATGTGACCACTTGGGTTCTCCTATGATTTCTCTGATTGACAAGAGGCTCTCTTTCCTTCTACACAGTTATTTGTCCAAGACATCTTAATATGTTTTTGTTTTAAAATCCCTTACTGAGTTTGCATATTTTCTACAAGGAATTTAAGTGGATAGACTACAATAGGTTACTATGGCTATTCCATTCATAATGTGCTTTCCAAAGATAAGAACTATCAAAAATTGTTAACATTTCAAAGGGCAGTGATACTAAGTAATAACTTCCTGAAAAGTCTAAAGCTCAAGTGACTATTGGTGTTCACTGAGGAGGTTTTGAACAAAAATAGCTTCATTTCCTTTTTTAAAGATAAGGTATCTAGTCTAGTAGTTCATAGGAATGTTCAGGCACAGCACAGAGATATAGTACCAAAGCATCTGACAAACTATCACATAATAATCTTAAGAAATCTACAGAGAAATAAGACTAGAAGAACAGAGTAAAAGGTCCACAACACCCCAGAGGTCACTTACAATTGAATGACACAGTTCATTTCTATAAATGACTTCATAAATTAAACCAAGAAATCCAAATTGAAGACTGTACTTCCAGTAATATACCTAAATTTTGGCTTTTGTTTTGTTTTGGCTAGTTTTGTGCTGGACACTACCACTGAGCTATACCTCCATCCTCTACATAAACTTTTTTACGCTCTTTTTCTGAAAATAAATTAAAATGTTGTGACAAAAAATGGGAGGGGGCACAAACATCTATTTATAGATACTGGAGAACTACTAACTGCAAAAACGTATGCTAAAGATCTAAAAGATAAGGGAAGCTCAGAGTGAATCTAAATGCAGCACTGCATCCCTTCTGAGGCACTTGCCAATGCAATAAGTTGAAAAGCAGGAGAAAGCATGAATAAGCGACAGCATGCGACAGCGACAGTGTGAGCTGCATGGAACTACTGACATCTCGCAGAGCCAGGAAGCAAACAGAAAGGCACGCGGAGTACAGCCTCAAATTGAGCACAAGAGGCCCTGATAAAAGTCCCAAAAGTTAACATGGGATTTTAGGATTAAAGTCCATATTTTAGTCAGTCTCACTCTGATCAGGTTAAAATTCTCTGTTCCTGGCCTGCCTAAAAGAAGCAAAACTAAATCCTCTCTGATAGATGACAAGATCATTCCAAGACTCAAATTCTCTTTATAATTTTCCATATATCCTGTATGACTCCTAAGAAAAAGTAAGCAATCGTAAGAGTCAAGAATTAACATTAAAAAAAGATAAGAACAAAGAATCCAACATAGGATATCTAGATATCATACTAACGGAGTTTTAAAATATTGTGATTATTTTGATCAAAATATTACTTATCAATGTGCAGATTTGGGTGAATAACTAGAAATCAAAAATAAGCAGAAACTTTTAAACTGAAAAATATAAATAGAATAAGCTGAAATAAGTAATAAAAGATAAAATCGCTAACTGAAAATTAAACAATATACTTATATAAGAAATAAATAAAATAGGTTTTGGAAATTAATTATATTAAAAATACAAAATTATAGGCAAAAGACATGTGTATTGAGGTTTTTTTTTTTTTTTGGTACCAGGGATTGAACTCAAGTCCTTGCACTTGCAAGGCAGGCGGTGGAACCACTGAGCTAAATCCCCAGCCCTGTACTGAGTAATTCAGAGCCAAAGTGCAGATATGAAGAAGGGCTGATGCTGATTGGCAGTATTTATTAAAATGTCTATTTTTGATATAGCAAGTGAACTCCTTTATCAACAATGTATACATGATGTGCACCAAAAAGACAGGCATAACAGACATGTACATTGTGGCATAATTTTTAATAATCAGAAATTGAAATTAACTCTAATATACTTTAATGGTAGAAAAGATCAAGAACTTATGGTACATACACTAAAGCAGAATGTTAATGGTAAAATTCACATTAACATTAACATTAACATTAAAATGTTAATGGTAAAAATGAATGTGTGTGAATCTTAAAATATTTTTGAACAAAAGCCATTAAGTTGTGTATGGTGGTGCATGCCAACAATCCCAGCATTTGGGTGGCTGGGGCAGGAAGATTACCAGGAGTTCAAGGTCAGCCCGGGCAACACAGTGGGTTCAAGGCTAACCTGAACTACACTGCAAGACCCCTGTCTCAAAAAAACCAACCCCCCAAAAAAAACAAGCTATCAAATAACACATGCAATAACATTATAGTTTTACAAAGTTTAAAAAAGGAAAAAAAAACCTACAATGTTAACAAGGCTAGTACTGCTTTAAGTAGGAGGAGGATGAGTAATAACAATAAAGGGACACAGGGAGGATTTTGCAGTCATGGTAGCTAACAATCTATCTTACAACAATGGCAATATTACACAAGTTAATCTGCATGGTGAAAAGCCTAATAGACCCTTACAATCAAGGATTAAATAAGTGCTTACCTTTACATAGTTGGATCAAAAATATTTCGAAAAAGATCACAAACCAATCTATATGAGAAATTATGGACAACTCATGGTTTGACTTAAAAAAGAAATGGTATGGGGACACAAATCCAGGACAAAACTAGCAGGATGAGGAAAAGTAAGGTATCAACACTCCAATTTTCCTTCAATATTATTCTAACTACTAGCAGCAACAACAATAAAAACCCAATAATAGAATATATTTTGTCTCAATGACAAAGACAATCCCAAACATTGAACTTGTTCAAAAAAAGGGAGAAAAGACCACCCAGAACGAATAAGTGGAGAAGTTTCCTACACAGAATAGAAATGTGAAATATCCACTCATGGCTTTCGGATTCCATGCATGCAGTCAATGTAGAACCACAATAAAAGCAATCTTACCCTTAATCGTGTAGTAGAGATCTCAGCTTTTAAGATATCAGGATCATACTTAGTACTGGACGAAGATCCTGAGAATACTTTTGAAAGAGAAAAAAAATGTTTTAATTATTTTACAGTTGCAGAGCTAGTTTTAAACTTAGAACTTACTGACTCTAAAAGCAAGATTCACGTTCTATGGATACCGCTGTCTTTTGTAATTCCTTTGTTGTCAGACATCTAAGTATAAAAGTACTTTTCAAACTTCTAATTTTTTTAAACATTCAGAAAAAAGGAATGTCATACATTTCTTCTTGAATTTTACATATACTATATGTCTTCAGAGGATTATAGTACAGATGCAGCTTTATCAGGGCTTTACATTATCCAGGAACTTAAACTTTAAGTTGAACTTTCCAGCCCATCATAGCTGCTTCTATAAACAAAGTCAGCTCCAGATTACCAATAGTTGAGGTGAGGAAGAAATCGGTCAACTTAAGGTAGGGAGCGGCAGGCAACACAAACTTTATTCTAATAGTTCCAGTCTCTACCCATTAAAAATACTGTACAACCCAGCACTCAGGAGGCTGAGGCAGGAGGATCACTGTGAGTTCGAGACCAGACTGAACTACATAGTGAGTTCCAGGTCAGTCTCAATTACATAGTGAGACCCTGTCTCAAAAAAAAAAAAAAAAAAAAAAATAACTT
>NW_022900930.1:23221669-23247393 GCF_012274545.1 Fukomys damarensis
AGGGACCCTAAAAAAAAAAAAAAAAAAAAAAAAATTACTGTACAAGAGTAGCAAAAAGAGTCAAATCATTTAGTTTGTTCTGAAAAGGCAAAAAATAATCCATAAATGAACAAAAGGTAATCAGGCAGTGATAAGTACAAAAACAGAAGGTATGCATCATCCCCAAATGGGGAGATTTTTGTCTGGGCTAGGGATGAGGAGTTTTATTAAGAAATCTGTAGGATTCCCTCACCTCCCATGGCTAAACTCCCCAGAAGTGCAAACGGCCTCCTGTTATCCCATCTGTACTTCTTCCAGTTTAGTATATGTGCTCCCAAAGTGAGCGCCCCATCTCTACTTCTAGAGTCTCAACAAACATTGTACTTACGGCTTGTGTGAGAGCTTGACTTTTCCTTATAGGCATCATTTAATCGTTCATATTCATCTAGGGCCAAAGCCAGTCTTTGTTCCTTCACATGGTACAGCTCCTTCTGTGTCCTGAGTGCATCCTGAGCCACTGAAAGATAGTCCTTGAGCATTTTCTCCTGTTCCCCTCGCCATTGTTTTCTTGGATCTTCTATCTGCGTGGTTTCTGAAAATACATTAGGTGAGTTTTGTTTTGTTTTAGCTTTTAATTGTTTTAGGGATGATTTAAACTTGAGAGACTAGCTAGCTTAAATCCTTGCATCCTCTAAAGAGTTTGTTAACATTTCTAGAGTGACATCTCTACATATTTCTAGAGTGACTTCTCTACATATTTGATACCTTTTGTTTTACTTTACTTAGTCCCCAGCCCTTACCTGCTTCATTTTCAGGCCCTTGTCAACAACGTGTTTTCACTATCAATTCATCATACAGTTGTTACTGATCAGATCATCCTTTTGAGAATTTTCTGGCTCCCTAATGCCTGCAGAATAAAAGCCAAGCTATCTGCTCAGTATTCAAGGCCCTCTACTCCAAACACAGCCTTTCCATCCATGGTTCATGATTCCTTCTTTTACAATAGGACCTTCTATGCTGCCTTCTAGATCACTGCTACTTCAAGTCTAGTCTGCAGACCACCAGCCCATGAACTAAGTTTAACATCCATGCCAATAAGCATGGAAACCAAGAGCAGATATTTTGACATTGTAACAGCAATTTTATTCAGTTATTGTATATCTGCTGAATCTAATAACTTTAGGGCTGTACTTTATGTCTGTTTCTCATTTTTTTACTAATTCATTTTCATTGTATTTCACCAAAATATCAGTCAGTTCATGGTATATTAGAAATTTCAAACAAATAAAAAAACAACAAGAACAACAACTTGTCCTTGCCTTAAGGACAATGCTTGTGTAGTCTAAAGTTTTATACTTCTGTACACTTGAATCACCTGACGACCCCATAAATATTCCCAGAATAAATTGGGGGTGGTGGCAAACACTTGTCATCCCAGCACTACGGGAGGCTGAGGCAGGAGGATAGCAAGCTCAAGCCCAGCCTGGGCAATTTACCAAGACCCTATCTCAATATAAAAAATAAACTAGAGCTAGGGATGTAGTTCAGCTCAAGGGCCCTGGGTTCAATCCCCAGTGTGCATGTGTGCATATTACAGTGGTGCTCATAAATAAATATATATGTATGTATATATATGTATATATATATATATCCCAAAACAATTAGAATCTCTGTAGGTGAAACCAGGTTCTGGTATGTTTAAAGCACCTTAAATCTCTCCAGTGAACAGTAAAGTCTGAGCACCACTTCTCCACACCCAAGCTCACACACTCCATCCTCTCTGAAGTTTCTCCAGTTGCTGTAGCTGTGAGATTGCTCTCTGACTGTAGTTCTCCACAGCAGTTCATGTTAGTTTTATAAACTAACTCATTCTTCACTGTGTGGTAATGCTATAGTACAAGCTGCCAACACGAAGAAAAAAAATGAAAATGGAAAGACACAGATCACGCTATTTTATTTTATAGTAAACAGGTGCATTTCTTTGTGACATGGTGGACCAAGTTGCTGGGGTGCATTGGTGTCTGGCACTAGGGCACGGTGGTGCTCATAAAGGAACAAGCAATGCTTGTGCACGCATAAGAAGGCTGTTGCAGGCTGGTTATGGGACCTCTCCTATGTATACGTGCTGTATCTATGCTATAAAAGACTGGGGTTGTCTCTTGGTAGTGAGAACATCTCATTAAGGAGGCTTCTAGTGGGCTCAGGATCTTTTGTTTCTTTCATTTGTCAGGATTACACTGTTGTTGATTTTAAAACTTTATATATTTCAAACAATGTACTTTCCATATGTTATATTCAGTCATATATTTTTAAATAAATGTAAAATAAAGAAGTAAAAGCTGTAGGATTAATGACTTAAGAATGTCTCCAACACAAGACTATGCCTGAGTATCCCCTCATAACACCAAGTACAAACCAGTAAATAATATGGAACAAATAGAAAGATATCTTTAATACAGAAAATATATGAACCTTTTTTTTCTGGTACTGGGAATTGAACTCAGGACTTCTTGCTTGCCAGACAGGTGTGGCACCACTGAGCAACATCCCCAACCCACATAAACCATGATACAAAAAGTTACACAGAATAGAAATTTAATTTTTCAAAAAGTCTTGATGATGGCCATGATGCAGTAACTGGGTCACTATTAATAACAAGAAAATGGAATAAAATGTATAAAAAAATAGTTTTATGATGTTTAACAGGCAATGCAGAGCTACAATCTCTGAAAGAAGAGAAATGAACTCTCAGATTATCCTACATTTCTGTTGAAAGTAGTTTTTGAACAGTAGTACAAAAGGGAGTAATTAAAACAAAGAAATGAAGTCTTGCTAAAATGTGGGAAGGGGGAAAGACAGACTTCAGGAAGGACATGATAGGTGGAATCTGTAAAGCAGAGTGGAGAAAAAGTACAGAGACTGGAGAAGTTCCACACATCTGCAGAGGAGTTGTATTAAGCCAGTGGGTGACTACTAAAACAACAAGCTGGGGCGGGGGAAGGGGTGCACAAGGACAACTGGAACTCTCCAAGCAGAAGTTCGCCAAGCTTACACAGGGCTATACCAGGTTCAAATTATGGCCAGCCAGAGGGGAAAGGCCACAGTATACACGTGGGGTATTCAGTGGGGACCGCTGTAGTGTTATACCTTAATAATGGTGCTAAACAAGACACACAGTAAGGCTACTCTGAATCTATCAAAAGGCTACTTAACCTTTCAATGCTTTAAAACAGGCTGCTAAAAGACTAACTTTACTGCCTGCTAGTAAAAGTTGCTGATGTGATAAAAAATACAGATAAGACCTACAGTCAGTGGAAAAATCAATCAATAGAAACAGACATGAAAATGTATAGATGATGGAATAAGCATATCTGGATAAAACAGTTACTATAGAACTGAAGATCCCAGAGATAAATCCATACATATATCGTCAATCATACCAAAGGTTCAATCAGGCAATTCACAAAAGAATATATGCCATGTCCAGGAAGCAGGTAGAAACAGCAACATCACTGATTACCAGGAAAATGACAAGTTAAAAACTATGAAGTGATACTGCCACATATTACCTAAAATGGCTAAAATTTTAAAACACCTGAATGTCAAGTGTTGGTGGGGATGTGCAGCAACAATAACTCTCATTCACAGCTGCTGGAATGTAAATTACTATAAACACTTCAGAAAACCATTTAGCCATTACCACACATCCCAGTAATTCAGAAACTTGGTATCATCCATAAGAGTCTAAATGTCTCAATTTCATATATTCATTATAACATGGGTCTTTGGTTATCCTGACATTTAGTAATTATAACAATTTCCAATATTTTATACAGAAATACAAATTGACTCAAAGTATAGCTCTCTCACTTTCCCACCCTGCCTCCTCTGTCCCTTCTTCCCTCCCTGGCTTTTTAGGTCCAGTGAAGCCAGAGGCCATGTTGTATTGTTGCCCTGTTCAGAAGCTCACATGGTAAAGAGTAAAGGAGGCTTCTGGCCAGTGGCCAGCAAGGAAATGAATCTTGCCAATAACCACACAAGTGAGCTTGGAAGGAGATTCTTCTCCAGTCCAGCCCAGCTAGTTGACCCCTTCGAGTCACAGGTCCCAGCTAAGCCTTGCCTAGATTAGTGGCCCACAGAAATCATAATAAATATTATTTTAAGCTACTGAGTTTTGACTTAATTTATGATAAGATATATAATTGATAAATGAATCAAATAAAGTTAATACAAATTGAAATGTATATAAAAACTTCAAATGTTTTTAAGTTATAATAGCTATAGTACTATGTACTCAGTTCTCTCTCAGTATCTTTAGAGATTTTGGCTAATCAATCATATTGCTCCCCGTGTTGGGGAATTGGTATACTTCCCACGAAATATTTATCAACAGCTAAAAGGTACAAAACCCTGACTTAAATGAGTAAAGTGCAATAATAATAACGATGATGATACACCATCAGCATTTTGTGCAATCATAATAAATTATCAACACTTGTTTTGGATAGGTCAGCGGACACACTCTAGAATAAATTAAATACTGTTGTTACAAGAACTCAGCGGGAAAAATTTACATTTCTGAAATAGTGCAACAATTCAAATGAACTACAAGAGGGTTCCCAAAGGTACCTTCCAAGAAGGCTTCATGAAGCATGGTTGTGCTTCATCTCCATCCATTATACACACTGAATAGATTTGAAAAGAATATTTATTAAATGTAAGTACTCAAAGAAAGTATATTATACAAATGTGGTATTTTTTATTAAGACCTATTGGCCTTCGGAGATCACTATATTATAATGCAATGTAATTTGCATGTTGTCTACTGTATTAAAGAAGTAATATATTACATGCTGTTAAAACATGTATCTCAAGGGAATCTACATTCCATCAATTTTATAGATGCAAGACTTTATAGACAGAGAACACAAGAGCTCGTTTGAAGGTATCATTAGATGTTCAAAGGAATGATACTTCTGTCTATATAGCATAGTTCTCTTTCCTGCTGTGCTCAGGAAGAATGAATATGAATAACTTTACTTATCTTTGTTTTTATAAAGTATCTACTAAATTTATTTACTGTCTATTCATTAATTCTGTAATTATTAATCACCTACTACAAGCAACACAGAAGAAAAGGTGTTCAGGCATAATCTCTCTTCCTAAGGAATTTAGAAAATACAGAAAAATTGTATGAATTTAAAGAAAAGAAACAATGATGTTATACTTAAAATAAGTACCTTGAGAAAAGAATGGTTAAGTGCCATGACAATTTAGAGATTAAGGGGGTTCTTCTGGCAGAAAAAGTATGGTATCATGAAACAGGCAGTAATTAAAGAGGGCTTTGAAAGGTTCCAGACAAAATTACCTGGCCCCTGTTTATTTCTTCAGTTATAATTTATCATGCCCTCAGTCACTGAATTTTGATTCCCCCCCCATTAAGTTTATTGGCACATTTAAAGCAAAACAAATTTTTTTTTTTGGTACCAGGAATTGAACTCGGGTCTTTGCACTTGCAGGCAGCGGAACCAAGGAGCCAAATCCCTGGCCCTGAATTTTTATTCTTTATTTCCTCTATCATGTGATGCTTTCTCTAGCCCCTAAGAGGTTTAGGTGGGGACCTTCTTCTTCCAAGAAATTTTTCCGTTTTTCAACATACAAACTCTATCTCACTCCCTTTCTTCAGGCCTGGTTCACTCAGGCATCCTCTGATTATCAGCCCAAATCCCTTGTCATGCATAGTCAGAGCTACGTATTTTGAGAATAGTACCTTGGTGTATCTACTTGTTCTGCCTTGCTCTACAAGTTCGATGCTGATCCTTTCCATATTATATTATGTATTTTCATTTTTCTCTGAGGTTAATGATATTACACTCATTTTAAGCAATTATGTACCACAGAGGGCTCTAAGCAAGGACATAAAATTATCTTAACTACAAGAGGTAACTGAAAATACAATTGCCATTAATCTGCCTCCAAATACCTCACTTTGCTTTGAACATATGTATCCCATCACCCTTACCACTTTTGGATGCAGTTCTGGCAGTCCTCTTTCATGAGTGTCTTTATAAGGTGTGATCAAAGATACAGTAAATGCTGCCGCCATGCACCATCCAACAGAAAGGAAGGCTTGTAAAACTGTAACGGCGTGTCCTCATCCACCTTATTCACCAAATCTGGCACCACGTGATGTTTAGAACTTCCCCAAAGTAAGAAATAACCATGAAACGTAAATGTTTTGAACCAGTTAAGGACATCAAGGTAGCTAAGAGAGCAAGACTAAAGACACAAAAGAGATGGGTGCTGTTTCACAAAGTGGCAAGAGTGATAGGATAAATGTGTTCTAAGTGAGAGGGCATACCTGGGGGGGTTAATGGCAATATGTTTTATTGTGGCTTTTAAAAATGTAAACATACCATATTTTTATTACCCCTTAAACATTTCAGGAAGATGATTAGACAGAAATGTGAGTTTCTACAGAAACAGTTGATATGATGGTGCAGAAATCTTTTGTAATGAAAGTTATACATTCCATGGAAAAGGCAATTTATAAAACATTGTATAATATAATTTTGCTTGAGGTACAAAATATATTTAAAGCTGTGTATGTATCAATATGAAAAAGACTAGAAAGACACATATTAAAAGATTCATATTAAAAGATTCAGAATAGTTACTTAACTCTGAGTCATGTAAATAAAGAAAAGCATGCTGAAGGACAAAGTGAGGTCACGTCTCTGGGGAATGTGAAGATATGAGTAAAAGGGCAGAGAAAGAAGGAACAGTCTGAAGTAAGGAAAAAAGAAGTTCAATAAGACAGTCATACTTCATTATTTCTAGGTAGAAAAAAAGGATACTGAGAAGTTCCTAAATTTGACAAATAAATGAAATATATGTTACCACATTTTCAGAAGTCGCCATCACTATTACCATATAAGGCTTTAAAAGTTTTTCTTTGTTAAATATTTTAATAGCTTATTTGCCTACGAAAATATAAAGGGTGAAGTAAGAGAAAGATGCAGTAGAAGGACCCAACATTTATTTTCTCTCCATCTAAAGGAAACAAGCCATACAAAACACTTAAGAAATTTTCATCAAATCTCAACACAGTACATGTTGCAGATAAACTAATACAGAGGTGTTTGGTTCAGAGTAATAAAGTAAGCACATGTGAGCCAACATCTCTCAATGATTATAACTAGAAACCAAGACAGAATATAGAAAACGGCCAAAGGAGGACTCTAAAAGTCAGTAACAGAAAGGAGGATGAGGAGGAAATCTAAACAATCCGTGATAGCGAGTACTGTTTTTGTTGTTTTATAGCTACATTCTTTCTTGATTCTCCCCTATATCCTAGAACTGCAAATGGGCTCAGATAGACAAAATTGGATTGGGGATTTAGCTCATTGGTGCCGTCACCTGCCTCACAAGCACAAGGTCCTGAGTTTGATCTCAGGTATGGGGGTGGGAGGGTGGGGGTGTGTGACATAGGCAAAATCCACTCGTCTGAGGATGGAAAGGGAGGGAGGTATTTCAAAATAACATTCTTGTGAATTGCTCAGGGCCATCCCAGATAATATCTAGAAACAAACCTGTGAACCCACAACAGGCAATGGGGACAGCAGCAATCCAACTTACACTCATTTTCTCCCAGCTCTCCTCTGGAACAAACCCAGTCATGGAAAGTATTAAACAGTACAACAAGACTAAAGCCTCAGTTTACTGGGCAGAGAGAGATGACAGAGGGGACAGAGTTGAGGAAGGAATACTTTAAATCTGTGTGTGGGTTCACCCTTAACTTACTGAATAAATAATCAAATAATAATCAAATAAATAATAATCAAATTTTATAATATCAATAATAATTTTAATTGTCAATAATAATCAAATAAATAATCACATTTTGAGAACTGAACACAACAGTATAGACAACCAAACAGATCCTAGTAACTTCTGGGTGCTATAAATGCAAGGCAGACCAAAATAGTCTTCCAAGGCTTTGCAAATTAAACTCCTTAGAATAAGAGCCCATAGAAGACTAGAGATGACTTTCTGTCTCAATCTAATCAGGTTGATTAACTGCCAACAACATCAATGACAAAAAAATTACTCCCCAAAAGTTTTAAGTGTGCCCCAGAGTAAAAAAAAAATCAGGAAAACAAAAAAATCTTAAGGGCAAAGACAATCAACATAAGTCAATCTCAAAATGACAGAGATATTAGAATAACCAAGAATTTGTGACAGTTACATAGCCATATACTCAATGAAGTAAAGACAAACACTACAAAATGAACAAATATTTCACTTGTTCCAGTTTCGTGAGAAACTGGAAAAATGTTCTAAATAAAACTTTTACAATTGTATAGTACAAATAAAAAAATCTTAAAGGAAAGAGTGCAATAACAGAATTAATATGATAAAGGAATTACTTCACAAAATGAAACTCAATATTCTTCATATGAAGATAATACAATCCAGAGTGTGTATAACCTGCAATCAGTAACATCTCAGTTAAAGAAAGCATGCAAAGAAAACTGGAATATGTTACCTAAGGTCAAGAGAAAAATACAACACTAAAAAAAGACCCTCAAACAACTTCTGCTAGAATCAGCAAGCAAGGAGTTTGAAATAAAAATGACAAAATACATGAAAGCTCCAGGAAATCACATATATAACAGGGAAATATTTGGAAACTGCAAAATAAGAAAATGAACGGCAATCATATAAGAGAAAAGTAAGATCTCAAAAATTAAATTCTTGTTGGATGAAAATACTAATAATTGCAAAATTAACAATGTTTTAAAAATATAGATGGAATTTTCATGGCAAGTGATCATATTCTGGGGCTGAGCAAAAAAACTGACAATATCATTAGAGAAGAAAATAACAGATCAATATTCCTTATAAACACTGTAGACAAAAATTTTAACTAAATATTAGCAAACTGAATCCACAACTACACAAAAAGATGATATAGTCAGCCTTCCATATACATGGCTTCTGCATTCATGAATCCAACTAATGGCAGGTCACAAAATTAGGTCATTAGGGCTGAGGAAGGATTTACTATAAAGGAAAAAGAGAATCTCTCCTGTGCTAGAAAGCATCTGGGTTTTTGGTCTTTTTTTTTTTTTTTTTTTTTTTTGGTACTAGGGATCAAACTCAGGCCCTTGTGCTTGTGAGGCAGGCGCTGGAACCACTGAGCTAAATCCCTGGCGATAGAAAGCATCTTTATCTTGATTGAGGTTGTAGGATGCTAAAATATGTGCATTATGTATGCAAGACTTAAAATTGTATCCAAAAAATAAAAGTACCTAGAAATACAAAATGAAAATTCAAAACCATGAAACCTTCTTGAGAAAAAAATGAAGAAAACTTAAATAAATCTGAAATTATACCATGTTCATGGTATCATCAAAACTGCCTTCAGATACTATCAAACATCAAATAGGTTCTTTTGAAGAAGAAAGTAATGAACTGATTCTAAAATGAATATAACAATACAGAGGATCTAAAATGCCCAGTATAAATTTCAATTTAGAACAACAAAGTTGCAGGACTTACATTTCCTGACTTTGAGATTCATCGTATCAACCAAGATGCCCTTCAATAAATAAATGTACAGAGATGGTATATTTTACACAATGGAATATTATTCAGTTATTAAAAATAATACAGTCCTTTCATTTGTGGCAACATGGATGGAATTGAAGGTCCTTACGATAGTAAAACAAGTCAGACACAGAAAGACAAATGTCATATGTTCTTGCTCATTTATGGAAACCAACGTCAACTTTGTAGATGGAATGGGAAAGAATAGTGGTCACTAGAAGTTGGAAAGGGCAGAGGTGAGGGGGAAGAGGTGAGGGAAAGAAACTCAATGACGGGCACCAAAAGCACAGAGAGAAAGAATAACTTCTGGATCTTCTTTAACGTAATAAGGCAAAAACTGAATAAAATATATATTTTAATATTGTAATATATTTCAAAATAACTGAAAAACTACAAAATTCCCAACACATAAAAATTTTAATACTTAAAGAAAAGTGCTTATTTACTTAATTTAATCATTATACATTATGTACAAGTATTGAATTACCATAATGTATCCAATAAAAATATATACATCTTTAAACTCTTTAAAAGATATCCTAAATTCACAATACTCAAAGATGGTGCAGTTTTAGAATAAGAAACAAATAGTTAAATGAAATTGAGGAAACATACATATACTGTGTAGTCAAATGATTTTCAACTGAGGATCTTAATTCAAAAGAGGAATAAAAATCATATTAACAAATGGTTCCGGAACAATCTGATAAACTATAAGAGAAAAAAAGATGTAGACGCTTACTGCACATAACACATAAATATCTGCTCATATTGGATCATATATTTGACCATAAAAGGTAAAACTAGAAGAAATTATAGGACATCTTTAGAATCTTGGAAGACTTCTTGGACAAATCACAAAAAAGAACTTCAAGAGAAAAAGAAATGTTATAGTGAACTTCATCAATATTTAAAATTCTACTGTTCAAAAGACACCACTAAGACAATAAGTAGGCAAATGAAAGACTGGAAAAACAAATCTTCATAATACATACATCTGATAAGAACACACAGAGAAAATACAAAGAATTTCTGTAGTTCAAGAACAACAAAGCCCGGGCCAGGGATTTAGCTCAGCGGTTCGGTGGCCTGCCTTGCAAGCACAAGGACCCGAGTTCAATCCCCGGTACCAAAAAAAAAAAACAAAACAAAAAACAAAACAACAACAAAGCCAAATTAATCTAATTAAAAACCAAGCAGGGTCAGGAATTTAGCTCAGTGGTTTGGGCGCTTGCCTCGCAAATGCAAGGACTGGAGTTCGATCCCCAGCACATAAAAACAAACCAACCAACCAACACGCAAAGGCTATCTGACTAGACATTTCCCCGAAGAAGATATACAAAAGATACAAAAGAAGACATGAAGCCCAGGGATTTAGCTCAGTGGCGCCATGCCTACTTTGCAGGATCAACGTCCTGAGTTGGATCTGTGGTCCCTGGGATTAAAAAAGAGAGAGAGAGAGGGCCGGGGCTTTAGCTCAGTGGTTCCACCGCCTGCCTTGCAAGCACAAGGACCTGAGTTCCATCTCCGGTCCAAAACAAAAAAAAAAAAAAAGAGAGAGAGAGAGAGACAGAAGATATTTAATATCATTAGTTAACAGGAAAATGAAAATCAAGACCACAATATATCATCTAAGATCCTTTAAAATGGTCACTATTTGAAAAAAAACACACATAAAACAACAACTTATGAGGACATTGAGAAACAGAAACCCTTGTGTGTTAGTGGTATAAAAAACAGTTGAACTTCTTCATTAAAACAAAACTCTGAGCTGGCTGCAGTAGTGCACATCTGTAATCCCAGCTACTGAAGATGATGGGACAGCAGGACAGTGAATTCAAAGCACACTGGGCAAGTTAGAAAGACTTTGCCTCAAAATAATTTTTTTAAAAGGACAGAGACATCTCAGTGGTAAGAGTGCTTGCTTAGTATGCATGAGGCCCTGAGTTTAATCATCATTATCGCAAAACAAAAACAAACAAACAGAACCATGATCCAGCCATCCTACTTCTGGGTATTTATCTAAAACAACTGAACAAGATCTTGAGATGTTCATATACCCACATTATGCAGCATCATTTATAGTAATCAAGAGTTGGAAGGAACCTAAATGTTCATCAAATGAATAAAGAAAATGTAGTATACACCTGCAACAGAATGTTACTGAGCCTTTAAAAAGAAGAAACCTCCATTTTGTGCTACAGCACAGATGAATCTTAATGACAAATGCCTATTTCAAAAAATAAATGACTTATCTAAACAAAGTCAAACTCAAAATCATGAAGCAAGCAAGGAGTGGGAGAAAGGGAGTTGACCTGTGGGTATGAAGTTTTAAGCTAGCAAGCTGAAAATTTTCTGGAAATCTGTTGTACAACTAAGTGCACTGAGTCAGTTAATACTGAAATGAACTGCACACTTATGAATGTTAATGGACTAGGGATGGACTTCAGGGCTACAGAGCTTGCCTGGCATACACAAGGCCCTGAGTCTGATTCTACCACAAAAGAAAAACAAAATAATTAAGATAATAAACTTTATGTATTTTTTGCCACAATAAAAGAGAGGACTTATATAATAATGCTTATGGTAGCTTTAAAAAAAATTACCAGAAACTAAAAACAACTAAAATTGCAGAACAGATTTTAAAAACTGGGATCTGCACAGAATACGAGTCAGCAATAAAAAGGAGTATTCTAACATATAAACAGTATCACAGATGAATATAAATAAGACTACTGTTATATCTTCATTTGTCTGCTGTCTATTTTTAAATTGGGTTGTTTGTCTTTTAATATTAATTTTTCAGGATCCTTTATATATCCTGGATATGAACTCTTCGTCAAATATACTTACTAAACATATTTTCCTCCTTCAATAGCTCAGCTGGTAAAGCACAGGACAGCAGACGCGATAAAATTATTTTCCCACGTTACTGTTTATCAGTAGTGTATTCTTTAAAAACATGTTGGGGAAAAGAATGTACTTCCAAAATCAAACATAGTCCTTTTACATTAAGTTCTGAGATAGGCACAACTAAACCATGGTGATGGAAATATACACAATGTTTGCAGCAGAGGGGAGGAGATGACTGCAAGGGATAGAGCTTACCCTGAGGAATATTTTGTATCTGGAATGGGGTAGCAGTTACAAAAAGAGTATACATTTGTCAAAGCTCACTAAGAATACATAGTATCTGTGCAGTTACATGTATGTAAATAACACCCCAATAAAACAAAAATTATGGTAGAATTCTGACTTCACTAAAACGTGATTTCCTTCTGGTTATAATAATATCAAAATCTTAAAAACAATCACCTTCTAATTACCTTCTAGGCAGATGCAAATACCCCCTTAGCAATGTCTACACCCCATACTACACGTATATACTGGAAGGTGAGTGCTAACATTATAAAACTTTAGGCCTAAAATACCTATCACTGTCAAGGTCAAATAAATTTTTTTTCCTGAGTACTTCTAAATATTTAAGAGGGTTTCACAGGAGTAGTATTAAATAGCCAAACATTCCTTATTTTATTTTTTATCTAAATAAAGAGAACAAGATGCTGAAACTATATGTCAAAACACAACATATGTGTGAACCAGCTGTTATAAGAAGATAATGCCATTTGTTCCCTAAATTACTTCACAGGAATGTCTTAAATATTAATGAGATAATGTCTGGATCCTTTTCAGTGAGTAAACTACTTGCTGTAGGTAATTTGGGTATTTTAGGGTACAGTAAATCCATCAGACACTAGGGTACGATTATTGTACTGAGGCAAAATGGTAGATGTAGAAATTTATAGTCTTATAATCAAGTTTTTATATGTTTAGAATGGTGCTTTCTGAAGCATAATTTATACATAGAATGCATTTTATTTCCTTTAAAAATCAGTATTTATGAGTTTAATAATAACCATTTCCTTCCATTTAGCACTTAAGAAGTTATTATGCTAGGCATCTAAGATAAAAGAAATGCAAGTTATAGTGACTGCCCTCAACACCTCACAGTTTAGTGAAAAAAAAACATATAAATAAATTTGAATGCAATACAGCAATGATTTTTAAAAACTCCTATGTAACTGGTATTACAGAAATACCTAGCTAGGCACCTAATCCAGAAGAGGTGGAGAACGGCAAAGCCAGGGGATGCGCATCACAGAAGGCCTCTGGGAAAGCAGTGGCACCTGAACAGACTCACCATAGAAAGATGTGGCAAGGGTCAGAGGCTGCACAGAGCTCTAAAGTTAGGCCAACAGATACAAGAAATCAATGTACCTTGAGACCATTAAGTGAAATAAATCAGCTTCAATGTCCCATGCTTTCTCTTATAAGAGAAACTCAAAATATCAATAAAGGACAAAATAAAAGATAACAGGAAAAAGGGAGAGAGTTCTTTTGCAAAAGCAAAGGGGACCAAGAGATGGAGAGAAGTTTATAAGAGGGGACAGGAAGAGAAGGGGATTTAAAAACCCAATTAAGATGTGTTATTGGGCCAGGGATTTAGCTCAGTGGTGCTATCATCTGCCTCGCAAGCACAAGGAACTGAGTTCAATCGCCAGTACCAAAAAAAAAAAAAAAAAAAAAAAAAAAGATGTGTTATGTGCACTACCAACTCCTTATGAAAAATGTAATCACTGTGTGTTGCAAATAAGTACTAATAAAAATAAACAAGTTTTTTAAAAAGACAGAAAGCCAAAGAAGAACAGGTACTGCTGGAAGATTCTCCAGGGCCAAGCCCCAGCAGGAGATGAACACAGCTCAGTGAGGGCAGACTGGGAAGAACCATAAGGTAAGCAATCAAACACGTGCATCTGGAACTCTAGAGACATAAGGTCCAAATCTGATAGCCAGCAACCTGAAGGAAGCAACCAAAGTCATCATGCAAGAAGATCTGTGGTGCGCAAATGGAGAAGACCATCACAGAAATCCTGATGGGAGGAACAACTGAAGAAGGGACAGGCAAGAGAAATCTGGGCAAGGGCAATCAGGTAGTGAAAAAAGAAATTCCAGTGGAAGGTGTCTAAAGAAATCTAAAGAAGCAAAGAGCAGGAAGGAATGACCCACAGTGACAGGTCCAGGAGCACAAACCTGCAGTGTTGTTTGCCTTTAATCACCTGTAAGGTCTCAGAAGACTTTTAGCCAGGGTGGCTTCCGAGACATTAAGAGTACCAGAGAAAGTGAAGTTCATGCAGACTGTGGGTTTCAGTAAATGGCTATGAAAGTAAGACAAAGGATCAGAGTTGGCAAGGAATTGAGGTTGAAAGAAGGTTTTGAGAGGGTGGGGACAGATGTATTATTATTTGTTTCTTCTATAGTTTTTTTAGCTTCTTTTTGAAAGATTTCAGTGCTTATACATTAAGACAAAATAATTATACATGTTAGAAGAAAATTTTAGATCCAGGAAGTAACTGGTAAAAAGACCAAAAAGGAGAAAAGGATGAGATAAGAAATGATTAAGAAGAACCTGCAGGGTGGGTATAATGTCCACGAGAATTCTTCTTCCACTGAGAAAGAAGCAAATGTCTCACAGGTGGATCTGCATTACCACACAGTTTATAGGTGATGGGAGGGAAGATGAGCAAATTTATTTTCTCATTTTGATACCATGAGAGAGAACTTCTATTTGTTGAACCAAGAGAGCTAGAGCAGCATCTGGTTTCCCAAATATTACTTTAAGGAAAGAAGGGTAAACTTTATCCACCTAAAATAAATATAAAAGAGTTAAGCAGCTACACATTTCAGATAGTCCACTGAATTACATGAAGTGACGGAGAGATGAATCACATCTGTTTAAAATGAACTTCATTTTATCAAGACTGGTTCTTTTCATTCATGATGATAATGACATTTCGTTGTTAATCACTGATATATAATAATATGGTAGCAAGAAAGGTTTATTAGAAAACAAAAAATTAAAAGCTAACTTTTAATTAACACCAATTTAGCACTCAAAAGGCCCTGGGTTCAATCTCTAGCACTGAAAAATCAAAAACAAAAACAACAACAATACACACACAAGAATTCCTTACGGAATTTTTAGAATTTTCAGAAGAAAGCCATCACTAATGAATATCACATAAAACACTTTTCTACAATTATATTACTCCAAAAGATATTAAAATGTATGGTTTGCAAAATTTTTAATATAAGAATAGGCCTAAGAGAAACAAGAATATAGGGAATAAATTTATTATGTATTCCATAAAACAAAGTGAAATAATTATTCTTAAATGAAATAAATATTCATGTAGAAATCAACATATACACAAATCTATAAAAAGTACTTCAAGTAGGTGCTTTTAAAAGTTATTCATGGCTACAATAATCCTCTACCTACCTTTACCACAATGGATGCAAAACCAGTTAAAAAGATGTTTGCCCCTTCCAGCCACAAAAAAATCAGGAAACAGAAAAAAGAAAAAGGGTTTCAGCCTCTTCTAAGCTATGCTGTCTTTCAGAGGGCTGATGAATGTCAATCCTCCCCCATGGCACCCAATCCATACCAGCTGCATCTTTAGACCACATTTAGCCCCCAACCAACTCTTTCTGGGTCAAAAGAGGAGGGCCCCTAATCTGCTGGTGCAGGGGACACAGAAAGAGAAACCTAATGCCTCTTGATCTCCAAAGGCCTGCAAACCTACACTGAAGAAGAAAACTCGTTCCCAGCTCAGGAGCCACAATAGCCAAACAAACCACCAGACATCCTCTCTCCCTCTCGTCTCCAGAAAGCCAACCAACTCTGCATAACACAGCAAACAGCAAAGTATCGGTTAAATATTAGTCATTAAGAAAACAGAGATTTTTAAAATAAGAAAATACACTCTGTAAAATGCTTACCCTTTTGTATAACTAGGTTTGGGAGAAACTTACTATTGATGTGATCGATGTAGTAGACACCAATTTGAGGGTCAAATCCTGCTTCCCATCCCCATGGCAGTTCATCCCCAACACAGTCAGCAAAGGACAGGGGCTTTGTTAACCTACGGCAGAACAAATACACGATTTTTGGGAGTCAAACCACACAAGTCAAAATTCAGCAGAATCACCACAAATTAAATATCTAGATTGATTTCTCCTTTGTTCTTGTTTCCAGAACTTGCACCTCTGCAGCTGAAATATTAAAGAAAAAAACAAGGATGAAATACAGAAGGGAATATTTAAAAAGAACAAGTCATTTCTTATGTCATTTCCAGAGATCCCAGCTTAAGACTGGAGATAAAACTCTATGATAAATAAATCAAGCCATGTTAAATCGCCAAGCTGCGAGTAAGGAGGCCTAAAATCCAGTCTAGCTCTACAGAAAACTCCTGTCCCACTAAAAATAAACATCTGTTCAGGATTCAAATATTGGCATTATAGAAATGATATTAGTACACTTAAAATAAGAATATACATTAAGCATACTAATTTCAGATTTGGGTGCTCTGATACAAATTAACTAAACTCTCAACTATCAGGTTTGATAAGGGTTTTCCTTGAAAGGAAGGACAAACATGACTTAATTTTATAGGTATCTTGTATATAATGGTCACTCAAAAGTTTTAATGGAACAAAACACAAAGTATTCATATATCAATATATTACTTTTGAAACTTTTTAACATTTTCTCTTAAACACATTTTTCTTTAAAACTAAACTTTTTTGTTATTTTATTTTATTTATTTTTTTTTTAACTGCTTAATGCTGATCTGTAATGAGATTTTACATGTTTTGTCCTTTAAAATGTCTTTTCACACAAATGATACCGAAGATCTTGTTTTAACTTTTTTTTTTTAATTTAATTTTATTGAGTTTATTGGTACATTTTAGGGATACAGTACAGTTACATTCATTGTTGGGATCATGTACCTTTACATGGCAAGTCTTGATTCTCATTTTTTCCCCTTACCTCTGCCCTCCCTTTTTTGTTATTTTATTTTATTTATTTTTTTTTTTTACTGCTTAATGCTGATCTGTAATGAGATTTTACATGTTTTGTCCTTTAAAATGTCTTTTCACACAAATGATACCGAAGATCTTGTTTTAACTTTTTTTTTTTATTTTAATTTTATTGAGTTTATTGGTACATTTTAGGGATACAGTACAGTTACATTCATTGTTGGGATCATGTACCTTTACATGGCAAGTCTTGATTCTCATTTTTTCCCCTTACCTCTGCCCTCCCTTTTTTGTTATTTTATTTTATTTTATTTTATTTTTTGAGATAGGTTGGCCTTGAACTCTATGTAGTCCAGAATGGCCTGGAAATTGCAGCAATCCCCCTGCCTCAGCCTCCCAAGTACTAGGATTATAGGCATGTACTATTACGTCCAGCTAAAACTAACTTCTTTAAGACTATTTAAAACTAACAAGGAAATGACACAGTTTCCTAAGCAAGTAAAGTACTGGTTTCAGACATAATTACAGATCTATTTTTTCCTCACTCATTTTCACTTTTGAAATTTTCCTTAGTTGCTGGAGCAGCCATGGCAAGTTAACATTATAGATTAGTGAATGCCTTGTTGTAGGGTGGCCACCATCAATCAACATGCCTTCTAATTTAATATGCTGCCATGACTAACCTGGTTCTTACATACAAAAGCTCCTGGAATCTCTTTTATCCATATTAATGAATATCAAAGGTCTCACTGCACACCTGAAATATAGGTCATTTTTAGAATTGCATCATTTATCAGAATAACAAAGTATGTCATTTACCCACCAGAATGCTGGGAGTATAACAGGAAAATGATCCCAGGCCTAACCCGCAACAGCCTTCCAAGAACACCAAACACCAACAATGAAAGGAAGGATGCCTTTGTCTCACAGCCTTCCCATAGCATGAAATTCCCTTCTGGAGATGACTCCAAAGACACTGGCCTTTGAAACCAGCTCAGCCAACAGAAGCCACAGTAAAGGCAAACAGCTGTGGACACTGACACATTGGGAGACCTCTTAATGGAGCACCTCTCTGCTTCAGTTTCCTTCTCTTGAGTGCTGAAAACACCCCTCACAACCCCTCCACACACACATCCTTTCCATACAAGTTGACTAAGACAATGCAAAAATAAAAAAGAATAAACTTCAAGCAGTGTCAAGAACATGGTAAGTAGTCACTTAAATGTTAGTTAATTGTCAAAATAACATGGCATGTGAAGTTGTTATATTTTAGATTTAAAATGGCCCCAAACCTTCATGTGTTTAGAAGGTGCCTGGATTGTGGAGGTACCATAGCCAACTTGGTGTTGGGAGGTTAAGTCTATCAGAAAAGGCAGGTCACTGTCCGTGTGGCTCAGAAGGGTGTACCGCCCTTCCCAATTCCTCTCTTTACTCCCTCTATTTCCTGGCTGTCATTCAGTGATAGTTTTTCTCCAAGTCGGGCCCTTCTACCATGCCACCAACCATGCAAGGATTGAAACTTCTAAAATGTGAATCAAAATGAACCTCTCCTTTTAAGTTGTGAGTGTTGGGTACTTGTCTCAGTAATGAGAAAGTAGGTCAGAAGTCTCTCACTTACTCCTCAGAGAAACTAAGTTAGGCAGCATAGTATTAAGGAGCAGCTCTCAAAACACAGCCCTCAAAACCAGGAGCAGCACAACAGAAATGCAAATTCTTGGACCCTGAGGTAGACCTACAAAATCAGAAACTCCAGGGTCGAACAATGTGTGCTCTCCAGGCAACTCTGCTGCACATTGAAGTTTGGGAACCCCTGAGTTAGAAGTTAAGAATTTGAAATTTGGTACCAAAAAATGAGTTCAAATCTTTATTTTGTACCATACTCACTGTATAACCTGGAGCAAGTTATTAGCTTTAAAAACCCTGGTTCACTTATCTAATTTCCAAAGCGGGTGGGGGCTTCAGAGAGATTTTAAAGTTCAAATGAAGACCAAACAGTGCAGTGCCTGGCCACTGTAAGCTTCACTATATTAAATAAGCGAAAAGAATCTCAAAGATGTTAAGCAACGTGCCCAAATACGGCAACTTGCCACATTTACTTTATAATCATGGAGTCCATTTGAACTCAATCTGAGTTTTAAAAAAAAAAAATGTACCTCTTAGAATTGTGCTCAAATTCCATCTCATATCATAAGCTGTTCAGGAAATCTGGTTTTTCTTTTGATAAAGGAATTAGGTATCATATCAAAAAATCCCACACCAGAGGAAGTGGCCTTGTCTACATCTATTGTCTCTAAGAACGTCTCTTTTACTATCTCCATAAAGTTGAAAAGATTTAAGCTTCTGTGCCAGGTACCCTGCACATGAGTCCCTTTGAAGACTCTTTCCCTATCTCCTTATCAATGATGTCATAAGGCACACAGAGCTTAAAGAAATGACGTATGAGGAGATATGAAAATGTAGGTCTAAGTGACAAAAGAGAGATCTCAGGGGCCAAGGATTTAGCTCAGTGGTCCGGTGGCCTGCCTTGCAAGAGCAAGGACCCGAGTTCAATCCCCGGTACCAAAAAAAAAAAAGAGAGAGAGATTTAAAGACAAGTTTTATCTGCCATCAAATCAACATCTATAAGCATGAGTTTGATATAAATATATTTATTATTCTTAGACGTTTAGTAAGTTATAAAAGTTTCAAAACATGTCCTATGATTACAAGTTATGGTAACTTGATTACATCTGGAAATAATTCCATTTTCTCATGAATTTGTCAGTAGATAATAAGCAGTTAATCACCATTGTTATAAGACTAAAATTACAGAATTATGAACTCAGTGACTAATTCAGAAGTTCCTATTGCTGAAAATTTCATACAATTTTTTTTTTGCAGTGTTATTTTAAAAGCAAATTTAATACTTTATTTTCTGTATCTGGAAAACACATTCTTTTCTGCCTTCTATCAGTAGATAAAACCATTAAATATCAAAGTTTAGAACTAAACTCTTATCCAAATTAGAAAATAAAAATAGAATAATATCCTCAGCTGCCAAACAAACAAAATCAAAGAACCCAATTATACCGCTATCTTGATAAAGGAAAAATACTATAATAATCTATAAATATATTCAATCCCCACCCTCACTGGGGAAAAAAAAAAGCCTTAAGCCTTTCCTCAAACCTCCTGGCTCCTCTTTGGACATTCACTTCTTAACCATCTGCTCATTCTAATCTGCAGATGTTAAATCTAAAGGACTGTAAGAGGCCCTATCAGAATCTCCCTGCTTCCACCTAACCTTAATTCTTCATGAATACACTCTTGACAGGCAGTGTCTGTGGGTGACTCACCTTTGAAAGAGCACAGGGCTTACACTGTTGGCTGTGGGACCCAAATATATTACTTAGAAAAACTGCATTGCTTACAATATTCTACATCCAAAAGGTCGATTTGTATGTATATTAATTACACTAGTAGTATAAAGCATTTACCAACATTATCACATATCATACATATTTTAATATATGCAAATGTGAGAGTGAAAAAAGCTTCCTAAAAATCTACAAAGTAGGTAATAATTATTATCTCCATTGAAAAAGCTTTTGTAGGGAAAATAAAAACCTATCTGTAGTTAAATGAGCGTGCGTTGAGGCAACACAAAGCTCTCTCCGTAGTCAACATTCATACTAAAGGCAGTAGTGGCTGCAGACTGCTGCCAAGGCTTTCACACTTTTATAAACCTTCACAATGGATATTCTGAATGAGAAAAAAGCAAAGACTAGTAACAAATAAAGGGCACTTAGCAAAGGCATGCAATTCTTAAATATTTGACTAAACATACAAAGATGCTTTTAAAAAAACTTACCCTCTTAAACATGGTTTATAGTCAGAACAGCTATTCCTAAGTAAAACTACATGATTTATGCATATATTTCTTAATCATCAGGTTATAAAATAATTTCCTTTTAACTACTTATAGTGTCTGCCTATTCTAGTTATTAAAAGTTTATACTAAAAAGGCCAAAGTTTTGGATTACAGTTCCCACAGAGGTCTTGGACATAGACTCAACCTGAAAATACTGTTTAGTGTAGTTCTCAATCCTAAGGGTGTAACCAATTCAACCCAAACTTATTAAATCACAGATTGATGAAGCTACCTCCAGTTTCCAACTCAGTAGATTTAGGAGTGGTCTGAGAATTTGCATTTTTAAAAATGATGCCGCCACTGGAATCACTGATTAAAGTATACAAATTATATCCATAAATAACCCAACCAGGTGATGGAGAAATGGAAAACAATATCAAATTGAAAACAAACCTGGGGATAAAAATACTATGCATCAGAAATATCTACCAGGGAAACTAAAACATTTAAACATACGAAATGGTTTGATAATCCTTGGATTTGGAACATTTAATTTTAAGTAAACATTTCTTCAGAGGACATGTAACTAATTTTAAAGTAAGATAATCAGCAACAGAGCTTCCTTTTACCTTCATTTTCTCACATACAGGAAATAGTAACAAGGGCTGTCAATATCAGTCATTAGGGAAGGGCAAACCACAGCAGACACTTACTATAATAACTTTAAAAACTTGAAAATAAACAAGTGTTGACAAAGATATAGAGATATGGGAATCCCGTACATTGTACACTGTTGGTGGAAACGTAAAATGATTCCTCCTCTATAGGAATACTTTGGTAGTTCCTCAAAAACTTAAATATAGAATTATCATATAACCCAGTTCCACTCCCAGACCTGTTCTTAAAAGAAATAAGCACTCGAATGAATAGATATATGTGCATTTTCATAGCAGCATTATTCACAATAGCCAAAAGAGTGGAAGTAGCCCAAATTTCTGTCAACAAATGAAAGGAAAGGATACGTGCAATGGCATATCGTTCAGCCGCGGAGTACTACTTACACTAAGCCGTGGAAGAATATGCAGAACAGGAGGCTGAGTGAAAAAGCCAGACACACAAGGTTACATATTGTTACACACGACTGTATGAAATGGCCACTCCACAAATCCATAAAAGCAGGAATAGCAAAAGGGGTGAATACAAAGTATTTAATGAGTACTGTGGAGTGATGGGAATGTTTTGGAAATAAGTACAGGGTGAGGGTTGCACAGCATCGTGAATGTCCTAAATGTCCTTTACTCTTCATTTGCTCACTTCTAAATGTTTAGTTTGTATGTTTTGCCTTAATAAATTATTTTTAATAGTAACAAGTATATAACAAAGCCAAGATGCCAAGCGAATAAAACATTTTCACATGAGGTAACAGAATAATAAAAGCATGGGAAAATGTTGAACATCACTAATAATACAAAGAAATGCCAAATAAACAATAATGAGGCTTATTTTTAAGCCTATTAAGGTATCAAATTTTTGTTTTGCTTTGCCTTGTCTTAAAGACTCATGTCTAGTGAGGATGTGGGGAAATCAGTTATTTTAATTCATTGCTATTGACTTTGTAACTCAATACAATCCTTTTAAGAAAGATTTGGCAGTATTTTTTAAAAATTAAAATTGTCGATTCCATTTAGCCTGGGAATGCTATTCTTTTTTCACATCTTATTTACTAGTGCATATTGGTTATGCAGACTAATGGGTTTCATTTTGGAAAGCAACATGCACATAGCATATTTTAATCACTGTCACCACCCAATAACTCACCAGGAAGGCTATTCTTGTATAGGCTTCTATGCACTTTGTATATCTACTCAGTTCTCCAAGAGTAAATTGTCACCACAGGCATCTGCTGCAGCTCCCTCAGCCCTGGCTGTTACTGGTCTCTCTAGCACAATGCCTACCTCATACATAGTTGGTGCATAATAAATGTTGATTGAATACATGAAAATTAGGAATGAAGATAAAAATTTTAAAACAATTATATGATGGGGGCATTGTAAATTATTCTTTGAAGATTTTTCCATTATTCAGATGTAATAATGGTAAAGGTATTTATTCAAATAACAAGATGAAGCTTGAATCAGGATGATGGTTGATAAATGTTACCTGACATCTAGAACACAAAAATTCTTTAGTACTGCATCAAAATACTTGGCCTCATGATTTATATTTACTTCTTAAAATTATACTACATTAAACAGCTTAATGAATAACTTAACATAAAACATGTACATACTTAGTTACAAAGGTGTAACAGAATTTATCTCCGGTGTTTCACTAATTCAGTAAGTTAAACAACAACAACAACAAAAACTATTTTTACTCCACAGAGGAAAACAGAGCAAGCAGACACTTCAACCTGAACTCTTTTCTAAGAGTCAAAACATGTTTGCTTGTTGGATTATTCTGTTTTGAAAAATCATTTGAGAATTTAAGTGGCTATGCCAGCCAAGAAGGTAGGAATGTTGAGAAAGGAAGAGGACTTAAAGGATTATTGTCCAAACACACAAAAATCCACTAAGGCCGGTTCACTCCCAAGCTATAGTTAGTTCAACAACATAAAACCTATTTCACCACAGACAGTAATCATGTAAAGTTGAAGACTAGAGATGCTTGAGTACTCACTCTGGAGAACATGCTCCAGTCAGAGCACCAGTCTGCTACCCCTCTTCATGGACAGCTCCATGTTATATGCAATCTCTTCTGCAAGGAGGTTAATTAAATGATTAAAATGAGCCCATACTACTTTCATCAAAATTTATGGAACTAGGAAGATTTTTTTTTACTCTTTTTAACCTCACTAGCAAGAGATAATCCCACTCAACAATATATGTTTCACCTCAGGCTATCTTTTAAAATAAAGATATGTATGTGTACACATAATAGAAATGCACATTTTACAAAGTGGTTATGATATAAAATAACTATACATATAAACTATTCTATAATTTTAAATTTAAAAGCACATACTTTATACATGTATGAAGAATACATAAAATACTCGGATAATCTATTATTATTAAAGTCCCTCTTTCATTTTTTTATAGAATAATTACTCATGCATACAGGTCATAAATTCATATACTTTTAGAAAACATATAATCAAGCTCATGCTATACTCATTTTCTGTGCCTTAACTCAGTATTTTAGTAATCTCTAAATGAGTACACATTTAAATTTACCTCAGTTTTTTGTTTGTTTGTTTGTTTGTTTGGTTTGGTTTTTTGAGACAGGGTCTCACTATAGTTGAGAATGACCTGGAACTCACTATGTAGCCCAGGCTGGTCTCGAACTCACAGCGATCCTCCTGCCTCAGCCTTTCAAGTGCTGGGATTACAGGCATGCGCCACCACGCCCGGCAACCTGTTTTTTTATATTTACATACAGTAAGAATACAGCCTATTATTTAACTGATTATACCTGATAAACATTAATTTCCTTCAAGAGAAACCAATATTTAAGTGAACACACAGGTAAATATTTTCAGCTGCACAAGTATTTTTCAGAATAAAGTCCTAGTTGTAAAAAATATACATACTTTAAGTTACAAAATGTCATTATGTATGAGAAGTATATTTTATAATTTTAGCATTTAATTTTTTAAAATTTTGTAGAAGTTCTCCACATGGACTTTTCTAATTTGCAGTCTCACTCGCAACAAAAGTGAAGGTACATATTACCCACATTTCACATCACCCCTAGATATCATCTGGGAGTAGGGTAATCTAATAACTACTACAGATTGAGTATCCCTTATCTAAAATGCTTAAGACCATCAGTATTCCATATTTAGAACTTTTAAAATCTACTTGCATGTATATAAGATATCCTAGGGATCGTACCCAAATCTAAACATGAAATTCATTTATGTTTCACATATAACTTATACACATAGCCTGAAGGTAATTTTATAAAATAATTTCAATAACTTTGCACATGAAATGAGATTTTTTATAGTATGAAACTTTCCACTTCTGGTTTCACATCAGAGCTCAATCAGTTTTGGGTTTTGGAGCATTTTGGATTTCAGGCTTTTAACTTGCAGATGTTTCCCTTGTAGTAAGACTGTAACCTTCATATATATTTGCTTCTTTTGTATACTAGTCTTTTTAAATTGTGCTATTTGTCCTCATTAATCTGTAGCAACTCTTAATATATTTTGGATGTTAATCCTTTGTCAAATTGCAAGACTTTTGCAAGGATATTACTTATCCACTAACTTCATTTATAATGAATAATAGATCAATCATTTAAACAACAGTAAGACTAGATAGCCAAGTAGAGGACAAAAGCTAGATCCCATCTCTCTCTCTCTCTCTCTTTTTTTTTTTTTTTTTTTTTTTTTTTT
>NW_022900930.1:23247479-23260900 GCF_012274545.1 Fukomys damarensis
CAGTGATTGAACTCAGGACCTTATGCTAAAGGCATGGGGCAGAACCACTGAGCTAAATCCCCAGCCCACCCATCTCTTCTTTATACCAAAATTAATTTCATATAAGTAAAGTTACACATGAAAAAACTGAGTCAATAAAAAGTATGGAACCTAATAGTTGTAACTCTACAAATCAACAGTTTTGAGCAAATTTATGCAGTTACAACCACCATACAGTCTAAGTTTAGCCCAGTCCACAATGCCCCAGAAGGTTCCTGTGTCCTTTACAGATACTCTTCAATTCTATCCCCCACCTCAGGTAACTACTAATTCACTCTTTTTTGGTTGGGGGGGTGGATACCAGGGATTAAATTTAGGACCTTTCGCTTGCCAGGCAGGCACAGTGCCACTGAGCTACATCCCTGGCCCTCTAGTAATTTATTTTTTGTCTGTACAGAATTGCCTTTTCTGGAATTTTCTTGAGATGAAATCACAGAATTTGTGGTTTGTTCTGTCTTCTTTCATTCATTATAATGTTTTTGAGGTATAACATGGTATATAGATAAAAAATGTGTTCCTTCATTGCTGAATAGTATTTCATTACACACCACATTTCATTATTCATTCACATAGATATTTAGATTATTTCTACTTCTACATACTATGAATAATGCTACTATAAAGAATGTATTCCCAGCCTAAGTTTTGAAGGGGGAAAAACAATTAAACTTAAAGCTTGGTGGGACGGGGCAGGTCTCCTAGCACAGTCGGCACAAGTTATTGGCACAATGTTCCATAAATACCAAACAAGAGAAGAAAGCAAAACAGCTAGTATCAACAAGATACCCTTGTTAACAACAGGAAATCATGGGACAAGATAGCAAGCATAGAAATATATAATTTCACAGCTCAGAAGCAGGACATCTACAACACAGGTTCTTACAACACCAACTACTGAAAGATCTACCAATAATGAGCCCAAGAGAGTGAAGGAGAAAAACATCCTGATGCACAGGTAGCAAAGACATGCTTTTACACATGCAGTTCCTTGTATCTGATATTTCTTTTCTACATTACTACTTTTTCACCACCCTGCTCTTTTCTTAGTTTCACCTTTACAGCTGTCCTTTAAGATTCAATTTCTTTAAATATTAATTAAAACATCATCTTTGGCAGGAGGTTATCCTATTTCCTAGGCTGTCACTATTCAGTGACATTTTATGTTTTGGCTTTGGAAATATTTCAATAATTCACAGTTTATATTTTTGAGTTTACTTGTGAGTTCACTGAGTTTCTACTGTTTTTTCAGTAGCATTGTACATGGCACTCAACAGATGTTTCTTAGAGAAAACAATGGGTGAGTGATTTCCAGATAGCTGTTTCTGTGGAGCTCAAGACTCAGAGACAACATCTAACTGATAATTCTAGGGGGGTGTCCAATAACCACATATAACCCATATAAAAGAGAACTTCTGATTCCCCTACTTTTCCCAACCCCACACCTCCCCGCAAAACCCTGTCTTTGGAGGATGGTACCACCATCAACCCAGATGCTCAAGTGAAAACCCAGAAGGCTGTAATCTGTGATGTCTTTCTTCCCATCACCCCTACATTCAATTCATCAGAGTCCTGTAGGCTCACTCTCCAGGGCACAGCCTCAGTCCATACGACTTACTCTCTCTACCACCACCTCTCTAATCAAGCCTACTAGCATCCCTTACCTGGGCTGCCATCATAACTTCCCATATATTTGCAACATTTCTACCCTCATTCCTCCACAATCTTTTTCCACACAGCAGCTGGTGGTCTTTTAAAAAATAGTTTTAAAATATTTTATGTAAAAAATTTTGCAGGAAATTGCATGAAAGAACTTTCCTTATACAGTATTAAAATACTATATATAATTGCAGTTCTCATACTCCTCTCCCAAAATATGGACTACAAGTGCAATGTGTGTCCTTCCAGATTTTTCTCTACAGATAGCCTTGAAAATAAAGAGTATTCCTTTAACATAATATAACAAGCATGTCATTCTGTAGTTTACTTTTTTCATGCACCAATACAACACACAGACTTTTTATGTTGCTTCCTTATTTTTAGTAAATTTAGATCACAGTTTATTTAGCTATTCCATATAGCTCAATACTGATGGGCACTTTAATTGTACCCCAAAAAATGTTACACTGAATACCCTTGAATAAGTCTCAGGTAGACACAGACAGGTTTTTGTGCAGGTGCAGGTTTATACAGTTAACCTCAGAAAGTGCTACCTGTCACATATATGCGCAAAGAATGGTGGGCAACCCCTGCAGGACAGTGATTGGAGCTAGGTCTCTGGTATAAGGGTTTCTAGTTCTATAAATCCCCAAGCCTACATCATACTGATTTCTAACTAGAATGTGTCAGGCTCTCTAGATTAAAGGCACAACTATAACTACAGAGCTTTAAGAACTAAGACTTAATGACTCAGGGGAAGTGGCTATTGTCACTATTTAGAGTAAAAAAATGTGAATTTCGTGATGTGAAGTTGCTATTGTTTCAGTAGGGCTCAACTCTGTTGTTATTGCCTAGATAAATACACCATATTGGTTTGGCCACATGAAGACTGCATGCCTGCCAGGTTTAACTGAACATACTTCCTGACGCTATAGTGAAACAGTTAGCAGAGTCAGGTCTTTCACTCGGAGTTTTTTACATAACTGACCTAAATGGAATTATATAGCATTTGACTCTCAGTGATATGCCTGAGTCTGGAAGCAGGACAGAAAGACTCAGCTAAGTACAGGCCTTCCAGAATGCAAAGACCATAGAAGCATCTGACCAGATTCCTAGAAAATTAAACCAAGTCCGACTTCCTCCAAAGAAAGCTATGATAAGGTAAATGAGTCAGATAATCTCCATGCTCCTGTAGCTTATCATGCTGAAGAAAAAACATGCTTAGTATTTTAAAGATGACTGTTTACAGGCATACCAAAAGTTTCTATCTGCATTCATAAATGTTATCCTGTTTTAGTAACATCAACTAAGGCTTTTCTGAACTGAAACATCATGATTGCAGACTATAACACACAATGACTATTCACATATTTTATATGAAATGACTTACTTAAGAAGAAACATGGGTTGGGAATATAGTTTAATGGTTGGGTGTTATGCAAAGGCCTGGGTTCAATCCTCAGCACCCAAAAGTGGCAAGGCATCCTTGTTTAGCCTATCTTTAATCTTGGTGAATACCAAAGGAGAATAATAAACATTTATAGCTTTTGACCAAAGAGCTTACAATTTCCTTCACTTTCTTTGTATTGTTATTTTCTATTAAATTTACAAAGGTTATATGTGAATTATTTTAACATCAGTCTAAGGGCTGCCAGGGATTTAGCTCAGCAGTTCGGTGGCCTGCCTTGCAAGCACAAGGACCCAAGTTCAATCCCCAGTACCAAAAAAACAAAAAAAAACATCAGTCTAATTTGACTCTTTTGTAGTATGTTTAATATTTGACCAAGACAAAGCTTAGTTTTTTAAAATGTACTTGTTTAGTAACCAAATAACTAAACCAACCATGCAAGTTTCCCTTCCATGACATATATGAATTACATGATTTTGCTTATTTTATTCTACAGTACTTGACAGAACATGAAGAAGTAGATATTTGTTAAAGTAGTCATTAAGATTTATAGGTTGCTTTTTATGTCAGCAAAACTAATACACATGTCTACCTATAGTAGTTTCTGTCTATCCTATCTGCCAACTTACTTCTTGTTAATATCATCTCTCTCCTAACTTCCCACAACTTGTTTTGTCCATCACTGCAGCTGTTAGAGACTAGCACAAAGGTTGATGCTCATTCAGTATGTGTTCAATGAACCTATTTTCTGTCAGTCACCACATCTGTACTAGTGACCCCATCAACCACAGTAAAGCACTCCCAAGATGTTTGGTTTTTGCAAGTATTTCTCTTGCAAACTGCTTCATCCTTACCCTGCGTACAACATGCAAACTGAAAGAATCATAGGTATTTTAAAGTTCCTGGGTAGGAATTTCAAGAATTAAATATCAGAAAACAAACAAATGTTCCTCAATAGTCTATGGAACAGCATTAACATGCTACAAATCAATTCCACACATACAGCTTTCTTTGCTAGTTAAACATGATTGAATTTTTATAATTTATGTGGAGACTTTATTTGATGGTATTTCCTTGTGCTCTTTAGCCTCTATTTTCCTCTGGCAAAGCACCAACCAGATCCTCCAAGCACTAAAAATTAAGACATATGGAATGTGAGGAATGTTTGATAACTTCAGAGATCAACTCTTAGTCATAAACAAAAATGCATGCCCTTTGAGCTTAGACTCAATTCAATTTAAAGCAAACAAAAGTCATGAGACTAAATGTTGGCAAAGTATACAAGGTGAAGTGGGGTGGGCTGACAGAACTCTAAATTTAGTTCATCACTGCAAAGACAAATACTGCTTTATTTTAAATGTTAATAAGTTGTGCAAAGCATACTTTTGTTAAGCTTTAGATTAGTCGGACCTGAGTTAGAAAATCAAACCTTTACAAATATTTCCATTCTTTTCCATATGTGTTCACTAACATCTCATTATTGGGGCCACGTCGTTAATTATTTATTTAGTTTACAGGTTCTAGTATTATCAAAAAGACAATAAAAGCAAAACTACGAAAACTAAAGCAAAAGTTTAAAGAAGTGCTCTAGCCCAAAAGAGAAATAACAATCAATTACAACTTTATATGCACACTTATTTTCAGAAAATGTTACACACACATATTTACAGATGGAAAAATAGGGAGGAGGAGATAGGCAAATATGGCAAAATGTCAATGTCAGACCTAAGTGGACACACACATACACACACACACACACAAACATAAAACTGGTGTGTGTGTGCATGTTATTTAGATGCTCAGTCAACTATTCATTTCTTCATGTTTGTAATTTTTTTGTAATAAAAAGCTGGGAGAAAAATAATCAATTTTGAAGGAACTTTCAGTACTGGTATTGACTCAGTACATGTACTTACCTACACTCCCTCTAGAAAATAGCAGAGAGGGATTATTTCAAAAGACATAAATATAAAGGGACAAAGAGCAGACAAGAGCAACAAAATTTGGAGTGGTAAAAAGCATATATCAAGAGGCAACGAAAAGCCTAAAAGCAGATTCTTACTGCAACAGCCTGAAAGAGCTCAAGAATCCAGCACCAAGAACTTCAGGTAGTACAGCGTGACTATGAAGCACTTGCCAGTGTTAAGAAGCCTTCAGACTCCCAGTCCGCCCTGGTCCAACCTGGCTTCTGATGAAAATGTATTCTCTATAGAAACACTAGCACTAATTCTAAGGCCTGTGGTCTTGCAGGTAGCAGGTGCACCTCGAAGAAAGAGTGCTTTATTAAAAACAGGAAGACAAAGGGAACATGAACACACTGAACAGCACGCCTCCTCAACATCCTTTCTTATCACTCAGCTTGCAGAACCCGGGGAGGTGGGCACAGGCAGTTGATGGAATTGTTCCTGAGAAAATCATCCAGCCCAAGAGGAAACATCTACCGACATTAACATCTGGGAGGCTGAGCCAGATCCCTATTATACTTCTACACCCCACTCCATAGTGTAGTGCTTCCAAGCAGATTTTTGTGCCTCATTCTTAAATATGACCAACAGCTATACCTGTTAGAACACGCTAGGCAATGCCACCAATTCTCAGAGGCTAAACACAACCAACATTTCTTTCCCACACAAAACAGGTCCAAAGTGTTTCTGGACTCCTTCTCAGGCAGCTGGCCTCCACAATGTGGCTCAACATCCAGACTGTATCTTGGATACTGTGGCACCTGCAACATGTCCTGGGGAGGGGAGACATGCATTTCTGTTCTCAATCTATGGACCAAATCAAGTCACACGGAGACAGGGAGATTAATCCTCACATCTGCCCACACAGAATGAGAACCAGAATGGTTGACATTAGTTATGTTTAATGCTAAAGCACAGAATACCAGGAGACAGAGATGAAAGTAAAAGACTGAAGACATGAAACTGATGCAATTCAATGTTAGAAGAAAAACTTCATTTCTTCAGAGAAGCTGGAGAAAACTTCAGAGAGATTGAATAGGTTACTATCAAAGTAGAAATATTTGGAGAAAAAAATTTTAATCCCTGGAAATAATATGACAACAGAAACAAATCCAACAATAAAAGGGTTACAAGAGTAACACAAAGAGTAAAAAAATAAAAGGAAAGATAGGAAATGTGTACAATTAATCCAGGAGCTGTGATGTCTAGTACAGGTTCCCAAGAGGAAAAAACGTAAATACAGAAGGGAAATATTATCAAAGAAGTAGTACAGGAAAATTTCCCTGACCTGAATAACAATAGTTTCCTGGTTATAAATGGCTCACCCAGGACAGAGGTTTAAAAACACCAATATCAAAGCCTAACTATGAAATTTTAGAACATGAGGGCAAAATAGAATAGCCTAAAAACTTCAGGGAACCAGGTCTCTCGCTCTGTCTCTGTCTCTGTTTCTCTCTCTCATATATACACACACACCTACATAAACACAATAGCATCAGAACAATATTATCAAATTTTTACTGCCAATTATTTCTGACCTAGAACTACAACCCTAGCTAAAATATCAAACAAGTATGACAGCAGAATGATGTAATTTCTTAGATGCAAAGCTTCAAAAGATGTTATCTCCCGTGCTTCTTTTCTAATACTATGTTGTCAAAAGAGCTCACCAAGAAAACTGGAAGACATGAAACCACAAAGCAGCACCAAACAGGAAAAAGACAAATGATATCTGGGAGTAAACAGGGAGCCTAGGACGACTGTGCGGAGTAGTTATATTGATTAACCACTCCAAGTGGAGGCTAAAATCAAAGGCGGAGGAGGTTTCAGACTGACAGAGTTTCTTGTGTGTTTGAATGCAGTGAAGTAAAATCTGTGGATTTATAATTCTGACAGCAAATTGGTTACAGAAATTTAAACAACTGGAAAAATAAAATAATTATTAACTACAGAGAAAACAAAAAGAAACTCAATCATTACACACTAGATTGGCCATCCATGAATAATATTTACATAATCATAAAAATGTAAACACTGACTACTGATTGCTCTACAAAGCGATATAATATGCCAAGAAGATGAGGGGTGGGGAAGGCACAGGTAACAGTTGAATCCTCACCCACAATGAGAAGTCAGTTCTCAAAATCTAAACCTGAAAAACAACACGTATAAATTTTTACATACCAATGGAAACCACTAAATGCAGTCTACTCTAGAGATTATTTAAAATATACTTTTTTGTATTGTAAAATACATAATGTAAAATACATAAACACATTACCACTATAGGGGTTTACTATAAACTAAATTCTAGAGAATCTTAAAATAGAAAATATAAATAGCACACCCTATTCTTCTACCTTTTATTTAGATGTCCTTGTTACATTCAATGCACTATTAAGATATCAAGTAATGTATATGAAAGTATCCTCCAGTGTTAAAGCATAACATAAATGCTTTTATTTACATTTATTTATTTTTGCTTTTGTGCTTTTGAACTCTGCTTCCAAAGAAGCTACAATCTAATTGGAAAGATAGAATATATGCAAGTATGTTTGCAAGACAAAGCAGTTTGTACTAGGAACCTGTAAACTGTACAGGGAAGAAATGAAGGCAGCTGATGAGGAAAAATTTCCGTACAGTTCCCATTTGAAATGGTGCTTGCTCCTGTAAACGCTCATCAGTTACCTCTTTTCATTTTACAGAGCAAAAAAACAAACTAATTTCAGGAAATTATTTTTTACCATTATGTAACGAACATTTCTCTGCTGCTACATCTACTGTGCTCTTGCTAAAACGCAAAATCAAGTCACCAAAAAGTACACCCCAACATCTTAGGCTCCACAAATTTCACCTTTAGGACAGAAACTGTACTCCATAAGCTCCCAAATTTGTTCTCTGAAAAGTGCTCTCTTCTTTGCCTGCTGCAAGCACTACCCATACTTCTCACCATCTTCCACATGACTATAACTCCATGTCCTGCCAGCTGCAAAGTTTATCTCTGGAAGCCCCTAGAACAGCTGTGAGATGTCTGAAGATCACATGCCTGCGGCTTTGTTGCACGCTCCATTTCTAAACACTCCGAGCCTCAGTTAGGCTGGCCTGTTTAGCTGGTGCCCACTGAAACTTCAGGTGTCTGCGTCCATCTAATGTTTTAAACCAAATGATGGATTACAGATGACTCATTATTTTCCAGAATAGAAACCACTCTCTGGCCAAGAATATAGCAACTTTTTGTCTACTGTTTTTGTCTTTTTCAGCTAATAAGCATCTCAGACACGAATCCTCTCAGCATTACTTCTGCTCTGGCTTTATGTAATTTTGCCCAACAAACCTACTATTTTTTAAATCACTTGAAATGCTATTTTCCAAAGAAAATAAAATAATCCTTTGAATTACACTCTTCTTTTGCAGGTCAAATTAGTATCCACTGAGAAAGTACTACTGCAACTCGTCTACTAAGATAAATGTTTTCTTGATTGTTTATATTAAAAACAAAACCTCAAATCGGGTTTTCAAAAATGCTCCTGGGCTAGGAATAAAGTTTTATGTGTATAATAAAATTATTAAAGACTTGGTAATTTATTGGTTGAAGATAGGAAGTTTTAGCACTTTATTTTATATATTATTTTTTTACTAATCTCAAGACTCCCTATATTACTTGTAGGGCCGGGGATTTAGCTCAGTGGTTATGCCTCCTGCCCTATATTACTTGAACCCTTTATCATAAATACTATATTATATAAAGAAATTTTGTATGTATAAAGAAATCTCATCATTTGAGTATACCATGGTCATTCCAAAACTGTGTTTTACAAGGTCTAATAGCCATCCAAAAATAATGTTAAAAAACACATATTAATTTTACAAAAATCATAAAAAAATAAATTCATAAACCATACTTGTCTTTCCTTAAACCTTAAAAGCTTTATAGTAACATATTTTGATAAGCATCAATAAGAGTTAAGCATAAAGTAAAATTTTCAATTATGATTTGTAAGCTTGTACTTACTTGGATTTTGTTAAATTTACCATTTCCAAATTTTTAATATATAGACTTTTATAATGCCTTATAATATAAAATACATTTCATATCTAGTGTTAGAAAATATTATATTTTTATATATGCTAGAATTAAAACTTTATTTCAGTGTGTGACAATTATATCTATTGCTTTTTCTTTTCATTTTTATCCTTAATAAATTTTTATCTCAAAAAGAATATACTGTGGTACTCCAGGTCACACAGGAAGGAAACAATTGTTGGGAAAGGCGTTGTTGCTGGGTTGGGTTGTGGGGGTGCTGGAGACCAAACCCAGGAGTAACTTACCACTGAGCTATATCCTCAGCCCTTATTGTTCATTCTTATACAAGGTCTTGAAAAATTTCCCAGGCTGGCCTTGAACTTCCAGTCCTCCTGTCTCAGCCTTTAGAGTAACTGAGATTACAAGCATGCGCCAATGAACCAGGTTAATAGCCTTCCTTCTTAGTGCTTGCCTTCTTTACAATACATTTTAAAAGTAACCTTTGACATACGTGAAGTAGCTAATCTTTACTTTATGATGGCTAAGCCAAGACACAAAGGTACTGATGTGACCCGGCCAAAACTAAATCAGAGTCCCCAAAATATAGCTCTGTGGTGAAGTAAAACACCTACTGCCCAAGAAATCAGAGTAGGTAGGTCCTAACCTCATCTCGGCCAACAACTTACTGGGGAGTTCTGAAATTTAAGAACCTCTTTGATGGCCAGTTTTCTTCATCTTACAATAACAGGGCTTGACTCAAAGATCCAAAGTCAGTTCATGCTCTAAAACAGTAATTTTTAGGTTTTGTCACTGTAGACTGTGGTAATTCATACCCTACTTTCTAAATGCCTTAAATAGAAATCTTAATGATTCTTAATTGACAATTTTGTTTTAATACTTTGTAGCCTAAAATAGTTCTTTAGTATATCTGGAAGGAAATACATGGATCTTTTTAGATCTTTAAAAAAAAAAAAAAAAAAGCCAGGTTTCCTTAGCTAACTACATAGAATCCAAAGTGCCTGTTCTGGCATTTGGATTACTTAGCATCTCACCTCAACTTGCCTTCCTAACTTTACATCTCCAGTGATTCCCTTGCCTGTTCCCAAAGCCACAAACTAAATGTGCTTTTCCTAAGTTCATCAAAATCTTCTTATTGCCCAAGTATTTTGTTATGCTATTTATCTTTACTAAGATGGTTCTCATATCCAATGTCAAGTACTACTAATCTCTAAAGGTAAGAAGACCATGTAATTAATCAACCAAACTAGGAAAAGGGATGTTTACAAGATGGGACATCAGGACCAGCAGAAATTGGGGTTTACAAGCAGAATGGACACATGATGGCCATACACAAAGCCCAAATTAGGGGCACATGCACTAGATAGCAATAAACACTCCTGCCCTTAAATCTGTCACACTTTAAATTTGTCTCTTTTCACTGATCATTTCTGACACAAGTGTAAGCTACACATGTATATAAAAGCTTTATCTCCCTATATAGACTGAAGCATATAATGATTCAACATTACACTCCCCTTAATGCCTGGCATATAATAGGTTCTCAATAAATATCAGATGAATAAATTGTTTCCTAAGTACAACCAACCCCAGAATACAAAATTAAGTTCTTTCAAATTAGCGTATGCCTTTTGAAAATCAACATATCACGGTTCACAAAGAAGAATCACACTCCTTGACCACATCAAAGATCTATCTCCTTCAGATGTCCCAGGTCCACAAACTATGATGGTTTGTCCCAATGCGAAACTTCCATGATGCATCTGACAAATTCACATATGATATCAGATGGGCTGGAATAAAAATCATATATATAACAGCTTGATTCCTTGCCAATAACATATCTGTGCTCTGGTACAAGATCTATGGAGCACTGTGCTTCTAATTTCATATGTATTTCATAAGCTCTATCTACTTTAGAAAATTTCTAGATTTCAGGACAGAAGTTGAGAGATCACTTATTATCTAACAAGGTTTTGACTGTTGTGGATCCCAAAGTATTTCTTTGTAAACTACTGATTACTGTCTAGTTATGTATTCTAGGCAATTAATAGTTCCCTATCTGTACTCATTGATCTCTGTATGTTCCAGGGTACATAGCATAACACATCATACGCACTCAATGAATATTCATTGAATTAATTTTTAAAATCAAGTAAATCACTAGAGATTGTGTACTAACTGAAATAAGAGCTCCTTGCCCCACTGAAATATGCATCAAATATATACCAATTTAGGCTGCTTCAGGCACATACTCCTCCTGATATAAAAAAAACACCCTGTGAAGTAGGTATGACAAGTCTATTCTATAAAATACTACTGTTTGTAAAAATGAAAATTATGGCTCAGAATGAGCTATAACAACAGAACCCAGTCTTAAATTCAGACATCTGTCACTGGGACTACAGTATTTTGATCTATGCAGGAACAGGTACAGTATTTATACAAAGAAAATATTTACAAGTTCACATCCTTATCCCTGAATAGTGCAAACAACATTTAAGTGCCCCAAATGCCTTATAAAATTCTAGCATTATAAAGTTCTAGCACCTTACCGAAAACAAGGAAGGAAAGATTTTTTTTTTTTTTAATTCACAAAATCTCTATTAGCTTCTTCCTTCAGCAAGTAATAGACATAAACCTAGCTATGCTGGGGAAGAAAGGAGGACATAAATGAGACAAAATAAGTTAACATGCTAGAAAAGTGAAAGTAGAAAAATTACAAACTTTATTCTGGGAAACAGAGGCAAGAGGATTACAAATTCAAGCTCAGCCTGGCCAACTTAGCAACTTTGTGAGATCCTGGCCCAAAAAAATATTTTTTTAAAAAAACGGGCTGGGGATGTAGCTCAGTGTGAAGGGCCTGGGTTTAATTCTTGGTATTGGAAAAAACAAGTAGAAAGCTTTAATTTTCAAACTTCCACTACTAACACAAAATTCCAGATTACTAAATTAAATGCAGATACTGAAAGTGTCATTACATCAATGAAGCACTCTTCACTAGAAGGAAATTAAAATATCACTACATAAAAGTATCAACTTATTTGGGGTATATAAATGAGGCATTTTAACATCTGGAATTCCAACTGAATATGAACTCTTTTACTAAAACAGAAAATCTTATAAACTGAAAAAAGCAGTTAAAAAAAAAAACAAACACGTTTTGCCCAAGTATACCATATTCAAATGTCACAATATAGAATTTGAAAAAAAATTTAAAAGTTCTGCTTTGTGCCACTTTTCAGGTTCGTTCACTATGTAAGTAGTGTCTACATTCTTTTTAAAAGAATTAAATTTAAGCCTCAACAGGCCTCATTCCCTCTTGCTATGAGACTGAAAGCATGAGAAGTATGTAGCATTTATATAACAGGAAATATCTAAAAGCATTCTGCTGAGATTTCCTTCCCCCACACCCCCTTCCACACCCATTCCTTAAACTGCCTTCAAAAGGCCTGCTGTGTTCTTTAAAAATTAAACATTAGTTACTAATAGAACTAGTGCACCTATTCCTTAGTTGGTTTGGACACCACAACTCCACTAAAGTTGTATTTAGCCTGGCTTGAAGTTTCTCAAGTCTAGCACCTGATCCTTAATGCTGAAATATTTTAATGCCATGCAAGTCAAATATGCTTTTCTGTTGTTATCAGGGTGGAATTTAGGAGGAAAAGAAGAAAGCTTACCAACTCGGCTTTCCATTCTCCACATACCAAACCCTGATCAAGAGGCCCTTCCAATGTTTGATATGAATATGGCCTTAACACTCAAGTCAAAAGAGCCCTTTCACCTCTTTTCCACACTCTCTAACCCTCACTCCCTGACTTAGCCTCAAATCAACTTTGCCCAACCAGTCTGAATTCCTATGGGCTTTTACCCAATAAATTTAAGACTCTGAAATAAATAGAATGTGAAATGCACAGACCCAGGAGTGTTTGTAGTATGTTAGAGGCAAAGACTGTTCATACAGCATTTAAGGAAGTCTAACATGTATTCATTATTAATTCTTCTGAAACAATACCTGGTAATAGTTATTAATTTTTGTTTTTTGAGATAGGGTCTCCCTATGTAGCTTGGGCTAGCCTTGAAATCACTATGTAGCCAAGGCTGTCCTTCGTCTAGGCAGTAACAGTTACTAGTTTCTGATTTATTAAAATATCAATATACATTTTGGATATTATTAGTCATGAAAAATTATTATAGTAAGAGAACATGAGGGCTGGGGATTTAGCTCAGCGGTTCAGTGGCCTGCCTCGCAAACGCAAGGACCCGAGTTCAATCCCTGGTACCAAAAAAAAAAAAAAAAAAAAAAAAAAAA
>NW_022900930.1:23261176-23266870 GCF_012274545.1 Fukomys damarensis
AAAAAAAAAAAAAAGAAAGAACATGGATATCACGATGCCAGAGGAAGTCATATGAAACTGGCATATAGTCAGCTATGATTTGCCTGGCCTTTCAAAATTATGTGCCCATGTCTCCAGAAGCCAATCCATGTCCAGGAATACCCATAAGGTCTGCCTCTACCAAGGAGCATTCTCATAGGTAAGTCAAGCTGGACCAAAACCCAAACCCCTCCAGGATCTACCCTCACAAGAAAGCACCCGCCTCTCTGCTGATTCCAAAGCTAGCACACAGCAAACATTTTTCTCTAACTGTGTAGACTGGCTTAAGAGTTTCCCAAGATAGTACTGGTTTTTAAAAAAGGCATCACTAAGCTAGTGCTAATTTTCTCTGCCCCTAGAAGATCAATTCCAGCTAGGTGCAGTGGCACATGACTGTAGTCCTAGCTATTTGGGAAGCTGAGGAAGGAGGGGCTCAGGAGTTCAAGGCCAGGCTGGACAATATAATCAGATTCCCTTCAAAAAAAAGTAAAACCACATAATGTAGAACACACTTGCCTGCATTAAGCCATTATATTTTTCAAGTAAAGTAACCGTGGATTTAAGATGATGCAATCTTACCAAAGGAAATTAGAGCAGAAAGTGAATCTTTTATATGTACACTCTTAATTGCCGCTCATAGAAATTATTTTGTCCAAACTGAAAGAGAATTTTAATTTCAGTTCCATTTTCTCATTATCCTCAAAAACTCTAAAAGTACCATTTTGTTAAATTGAGTCAATCCCAAATGAATAGAGTAATTCAGGAACTTGGCTCAATTGTCCATAGGAACACTAATTTCATTTCATCTAAAATTAATACAACCTGGAATTTTAAAGCAAGACACTCCCACTAATCATGCCACCTTATTTGATGAGTCAATTCTATCTATAATTAAGGTATAAAATTATAAGGTACCCATATTACTCTTTTATATTATGACCTAGAAAATACTATCTCTTCAAAATATTGAAAACATCAAAAATAATTTTAATAGCTTTCAGCACCATCCATACACAATAATGTAATCAAGAAAAAAAAAAGATACTTCCAAAGTAATTTAGCAGTGACCTATAACTTTGGTGAAGTGAAACAATTAAAATAAAAAATAATAGAGGAAATGGAGACAGATTCTAATTTATGGTGGGGCTGTGCTCCTAAAGCTCATTTTTAAGTCAGCTCTTTGGTGCTCAGCTTATATTTGCTTAGGTCCCCAAATCAGACCACAGAAGTCTCTGAACCTCACAGTTTACCTAACTGAAGTTCCCTGCATCCTTCCTATCACAAGACAAGTTTGATTTTGTTTTAACTAGAAGGATTAGTCACTAAGTTCTTACTACTCCCTACAGCTGTGGGCTGTGGACCTCTCCTCCCGAGGTGAAAAAGACCCCCAGCTTCACTCCACTGGTGGACGTGGATCCTGCCTTGGACAGGGGCAAGTTAGCAGTGCAGTCTAGGAACTAACTAGAGTAAGAAGCTCCTGAAAGTCACTGGCAGAGGTTTTTGCACAGTCTGAGTACACGTCTCCTAAAATATTTATTTTCTAATAGCTCTCTGTGGCCATGTGGATGAGTCTGCCTGTTTATCACTTTTTCATACTTTCCAGAGTTTTTCTCCTTGGTGGGTTACTGGGGAAACAATCTTACTCTTTTGTTTTTGCTCTCCTTTTTGTCCCTAACACAAATCATTATGATATTTTAAGGCTTACTACTGCTATACAATCAAGCAAAAGAGCACCTTCCTCTGAAGTCACCTCATCTCAGTAAGACTCTCTAGAAGAGAACAAAAATTGAACACAGGAATTAAAGGGGCATCTTGAAATACTAAAGAAAGATGAATACATTTGAAAAGGCAAAGGCCTTGATAAGACTTTGAGAGTGTGGATGAGATCCTAACACATGCTTAAAAAAACCAAAAAGCCACTAAACTAGGTTAAATAGACAAGGAAAAAAAGATCACGATACCCTGGAAGGGAAGGAGGGACCTGTGCTAGGGTAGGGGAAAGGGGACAAGAAGGAGAGATGAATGAGATAATGCAGTTTCTGATGAGTCAAAGAACCTAAATTCCCACAAATAAAACTAGCTGTCAAGTCTGCAGATCAGAAACTCATCTAGGAAAATGGAGGCAGTGTTAATCTGGGGCAAATGAAGGACACTGTACCATGTAACTTGATAGGAAGTACACAGTGATAACAACTGATATTGACCACTGAGTAATGGCAATGGGAGGTAAAAAAAGTTTATTTTTAATAAAAGCAACCCTTGCTTTGTTTGGTAGTGCTGTACCATAAAATGAATATGCAAGCAAAAACTGCAAAGTGATCTTAATACCTAATGAGGAAAGGCTATAATTGTTGTAGGACATTTGGGAACTTTTATTAAAACATTAAAAACCCTAGAACTGCATGAGAAAGTTAAAAAAGCATAAAATTAATATCTATTTTATATACTGTAATATAAAACAGAAGCATTGAGAATTAATGTTTAGTTCTTTGAAAAGAAGTTATCAAGAGTAGTTTGAACAAGATTTGCCCTCTTCATGCTGTGGAGTAAATCTCCATCAGGGAGAGATCATCTTTCTGCATATCTAGGCAAACTGCAATAGTTCTAAGTTTGAAATTAGCTGTCCATAATTTTATCCTTTGTGCTTGAAGTCATGAATTATCTCCAGGAGTTCTGTTTAAAATGAATATATTGGACAGTGTTCTTTTCTCTGGGACATCTACATCCTTCCTGATTTGAGCTGAAAGCTTTGCCTTTACTAAGTTCCTATATGTACACAGTGTCTGGAACGACGGCAATGTCAACAGTCACTTGGTCAACTATTTCTTCTATAATTCTATTTATGATCAATTCAAATCTGGCAAGGTTATTTGTAGAGTATTACTCACTGCTACTGCCTACTATGGTGCTTAAAATGTTTTCTAATTCATGCTTTATAGAATGTCTCTCCCAAAACTCAGCTAGCGAAATATGCAACTTTAGTTGTAACATCAATAACCTGTCTAAAAGTCCATCTAAGATAACAGGTTTTAAAAGTTGAAACAATTCCTTGGTTTGGATTAAAGAAGTTACATGTGCTAATAAAGAGCAAATTTCCACTGGCACACACTTGTGATCCTAGCTACTAGGTAGGCTGGAAGACCCCGAGTTTGAAGCCAGCCAACCTGGGCAACTTTGTGAAATTTTGCCTCAAAATAAAAATAAAAGAGGGGTGAAGATATAGCTCAGTGGTCCAGCCCTCTTTGGTTCAATCCCCGGTACTACCAAAACAAAATAAATAAAGGAAAAAGCAAATTGTCACACTTTATTCAAGTCTCCAAGACAACTAGTGTAACAAAAACCAAAAAGTGCAAGAATTTGAAAAGTTACAAATAACATTATAATATTGTATTAAAATATGGACTCAGAAATTAGTAGTAAACTTGGAAAATACTCAGCCTCCATAGTACAGGATGAAAATCCTGATTTAAATCACCAACTTCCCCAGGTAGAACAGGGAAAAGTTATTTCAGCTTCTACTCACAGGGTGTCCTTGGACCAATGACCTGCATACATTCTACATTGGTGGTGGATACACACACAAAAAAAACATCAAGTGAAAAGCTGAAATTACATGACATTTTAAGGTGCATCTTCTTACTTTCAAGTACATATAGTTCAACCAACTGCTAACAGAAGACAGCATAACAGAGTAACTCTTAAACATCAATCACTTCATTCCAGTATCAGCCTTCTGCACAGGCCATGCTATCCTCTCTAGATCATTACAGCACTATGTAAACCAGTCTCCCTCCCTGCAATCTCTCTCCCTTGAAATCCCTCCAGCAATAGTCTTCATTCTTCCATGCATCATTCCTTCATCAAAACCCTTCAAATGATATTTACAACAAAGAATAAGGTTTAGGTATCTTACCCTCAAAGATCTCCTACCACCTGGACTTTGGCTTCTTCTTCAAACTTTTCTCTAATCTCTCCCTGCCAAAACCAGCCACCACATCTGTGCTCTTTCCCTGAAGCACCCCTACCACACTGCCTGATGGTCTTCAGAGCCCAGAGTGAGGTACAGACTCTATAAAACCTGTTCTTACCACCTCAACCATGTCTTTCTCCTTGGAAGATGGTGTAACTGGGACTTGTGAAGGATACATTCATACACGCATATATATGAAGCCCTACCAAATCCTAAATGTTCCCTCACACTGAGACATCAGTCACCTAACTACTGCTCATTCCCTCCTCACTCTTTTCATTGCCCCTGCTTTCCGGATGCTTTACCACATGCTTTTTATAGTACCCTGGGAAAGAGCACAGAAATGTCAAAGGGACTGAAGAGCAAAAACAGTGCTGGTAGTATAGTTAGTGCCGGTTGGACCGGTCCCCACTGGTGGGCATAGGCCTCTAGCACAACGGCATGGGCAATATCATATATCCGTGGTCACTGTTGGCTTCACAACTGGAGGAAGGGCGGTGGTTACCAAATAATGCAATCACAGAAGAATGAGTTTCATCCGATGCCAGTTCAAAACATTCAAAATTATAATTAGATAGAGCCAAATTATCAAAATGTTGCCATACGCTAACAGGGGTAGATTCTCTATGGAAGATGTTAACAGTTTATTATAAAAATGGAGATCCTGCTGGTAAACACAGATATCCAACCCTAGGAAACTGAAGGTTGTACCTGACCCTCCTCTCCCCTTTACTGGGATAAGGGTCAATTCAAAACACTCCAGTAAATGCAGTACAACCTTCAAGAATGGCACATAACTCAAATATTCAGCCTTCACACTTCAAGATAATCACAGTAACAGCTAACCTACTTTGAACAGGTATCAAGTCATTGAATACATATAATAAGCTTCTGAGAGAGGTACTTTTTTAAAATTTTTGTACTGGCGATCAAACTCAGGCCCTTGTGCTCACAAGTCAGGTAATGGCACCACTGAGTTAAATCCTTGGCCCTGAGAAAGTTACTTTTAAGACTCCTACATTACAGATGAAAGGAAGACCCAGAGAGATTAAGTACTTTGCTCAAAGTCACACAGCCATTGAAAGGCAAAATCAGGATTCAAATGCAGGCAGTTTACCTCCAGAGTCCAAATCTTCAACCATTATACAAATACAAATGTATCAAAATTGTCAAATAAATAATGTATTATAAAAATTAACCCCAAAGTATGGTATTTAAATTGCACAGTTTGAATTAACTTCTAGAATTTAAAGTACTAAAAATTATTTGAATTACTTAACTTTTAAAGTTCACTTAAAATAGCTCACTAATAAAGACTATTAACAAGGCAATAATTACTAAAAACTGATGCATTATTAAAATAATAAGGACTAAATATATTTTAACAGCAATACTCATTTTTAAATAGGCATACATTTTATGTGTTCAATTATTTTAGTTATAATATGAATTATGGCAAGGTCCTAAATTCAATCCCTGGTACCACACCAAAAAAAAGCATTAGGGTGTTTTTTAAACCAAGTGGAAATAAACACAAATGAAATAGAATAGTTAGATGGGTTACCGTTAAAATATAGATACCCTTGTTGCACGCCTGTAATCCCAACACTCAGAAGGCTGAGGCAGGAGGATTGCTGTGAGTTTGAGACCAGCCTGGGCTTCATAGTGAGTTCCAGGTCAGTCTCAACTACATACAGAGACCCTGT
>NW_022900930.1:23266935-23268821 GCF_012274545.1 Fukomys damarensis
TATATATATATGCGCACAGATAGGTAGGTAGGTAGATAGATACCCAATGTATGGCTGAGCAGTCACACTGCATCACCTGAGGGGAACTGAAGTGAGAGGATTCAGTCGACTTTGAAGTGCCACTGTACCCACTACACTTCCATCCTCCTGTCCTGTGACCTCAGGTAAGGTCTTTAACCTCTCTGAGCTCTGATTCACTCACTTATTGAGTCAGTATAAATAACATCAGCACCAAATATTTTATTTTGAAAATAAATATATATCACCTGTATAAAACACCGCCAATCCCCAAAGAAAGAACTTAATAAATTCCTTTCTTAAAGAAGAAATAACTGTTTCTGTGCTTTAGTAAGTCCAAACTACACTAATACTTTCCAGGGCCCAAGAGACAGGCAGTGTTTCGCTGCCCCCATTTTCATTCATGAAACTTAGAGGAAAACAACTGGATTCATATATGCCAATTTTAGATTCAAATTTATATAGATGCTTATATAAATATAAAATGGTAGCTATAATATTTAATTTTAAAATTATTTTGTTTTTAAAATATTTAAAAATTTTAAAATGACCCTAATGATTTGTGCATATACAATGTAAAACTTAAGACTTTATTGTTCAATTTTAACATTAAAATTGATGACCTTCACCCCTGTGATGACTTGCGAGCTCTTTACATAACCCACTGAAGGCAAGAAATAAGACATGATATTATATTTAGTGGTCTCAAATAGCAAAATAAAGTTTTGAGTCTATCAACAAACAGGAATAGATCCAAACCATAGATAAATTAAAAGGCAAAAAGTCCGTCCTTCTGAAAAAGTACTCATTTGGTAGCAACTAGGTAATGACTAGCAACATGCAGGCCAGGACTATCAGCTCTCTGTCCATCCCAAGAAACTGTCACTCGGCATTTGCAAACAAATGGTCCTTTCCCAGTAGGTTTAGCTTCTCAACCTCACAGACAGCCCAGGAGAATACTGTAGCTAATAAGTCCAGGACCTCAGAAGCTTCCCATATACCCTATTCTTCTGGGTAACCAAGAAGTGGATGAAAGGAAGTCCCTTTTTACAGAAATATTTATGCCAACAAATGAATAAGAAATGATTGAAAAAGACAACTGTTTCGCAACCCTAACTGATTCATGGAGCTACACACTAGGCATCAAGGGGTAGTATCTCAAATATGTTGAGGTATAATAAAAACTATAGTATTTAATTTTTAAAAATTTATTATAATAAAAGACATTGTCATTCATTCCAATCAATACTTCCCCTTGCTTCAAACACACTTATCCCACTGTTCTTTCCACTTTCAGCAGCAACACTGAAGTCCCCTTTTGTGTCTATACTTATGCTATCCTAACTGCTTTTAGTGTCCTGAAATGACTCAAAATATTTACCTTTCATTTGAAAGTCATTTTGACTTTGAGGAAGATCCAGAAGTTGCACGTCTTGAGATCCAGTGAATAAGGTGGATGAGGACACAGCATAATGTTTTACAAGCCTGCCTTTCTTTTGGATGGCCCTTGGCAACTGCATCCCCCAAGCTTTTTATCACTCCTTGCAGAGATATTCATGAAAGAGGACTTCCAGAATTGTTGCACAAAGTGGTAAGAATGACAATGGACCCCCAAGTTATGACTGGCCTGACACGTGAACAATCTGGGTTAAATAGGTTAGTGGAAGATTCATCTGCCTCTTGTTATCTGTGGCATCTACCCAGGTAAACATCCAGATCTCAGCTATATTGACTTACAACCAACTTGAGTCACAACCAGCCCTCAGGAACTGATCGAGTTCATAAGTCAAGAGTCCACTATAGTCTGAGGGAGGTCAATAATGCTGTATCTTTTACTGTAATTGATTTTATATAAACATTCATCATAT